>NW_027112357.1:115278-115832 GCF_000696795.3 Halyomorpha halys | reverse complement strand
TATATATATATATATAAAAGTTAAGTGTTATCAGGTTCGAAAACTCAAAAAAGAAGGAATAAAGGACCACTCTCGGTTGCAACTGAAACAGTGCTTTATTTATCTCAGCGCTCCTCTATAAATATCATACAATCAGCTGATCGCCTCAGTCAGTAGACATCGAGTTAACAGCTGACTCAGGCCGTAACTCCCCCCCCACCAGTTTACGAACAATCCTCGTAAACTAATACTATATAATATAATAACGTTGAAAACAAAAACAATAAAGAAAAACTTTTTACAATAAAAAAAATCCTGTACACATATCATAGTAAAAACTAACAAGCTTCCCGAAGTAAATGATGTATACATAATTTAAACCTAAGAATAAAATGAAACAACTCTTCATACAATACATAAATAAGCTAAAATGAAAAAACAAACAATATTTACAAAAGTCAAAAACAATCTTAAACAAAAAACAATAAATAACGAAATTTCTGTAATATAATCTGGTGGTTGCTGGGAATACGAGAACACTCCAGTTATTATGTTGTCATAAAATCCTTATTTCA
>NW_027112357.1:108811-110953 GCF_000696795.3 Halyomorpha halys | reverse complement strand
TCAATTCTTTAATAACATTTTTACTCGCAACTCCTTGAATCAATGTTTAGGTTATCATACTCTGGCTCGATTAGGTTCTCATTAAAACGGATTTTCCTCATGGCCACAGAGATACAGACAGCTACCATCTGGCTTATCTGAGGATTATAGCTCAATTAAGACTCTCTAGTAAATTCGCAATTACCTTTAGTGCAGTGGTGGTTCCTGGGTTGTGGCAATGAGGTTTGGCACAAATAGGATTATGACGGTAAGAGATTTTATACGTCCTCCTCTAATTCTTCGTAGTAATCAACTCCAAAACACGACGTAGAAATACGTGTCACATTAAAGTCACTACTTTAGTAGCCTTTAGTTTTTGCCGTTATATTTCTATGGCTAACGTAGTGTGATTGAGATAAGAAATCCAAGATATGAATTTAAATACTCAAATCAATTTTAAATATGAATGATAAATGATTATTTGTTGAAAAATACGTAATATTTCATGATTAATGTTTCGTTCCTTCTGTATATTGTCTAAATATATATTGACTTCCATATTCCAGAATTTTAAAAAGCAAAACTGTGTTACCTTGATATTTTTACGTTCTTACAATTAAAGACATCTGAATGAAGGTATTATTATCTTATAAAATTCAATCCTTATCCTCTGAAAATTGCAATGTAATGCTCCTGTACTATCTGAGGGGCCGAAAAGAGATATTCCTCGTTTTTCCTCTGTACCCTCTAAAGCAACTCCCCTAAGAGACCTTGTCCAAAAGCGGAGAGAGGAGTAAGGGAACGATATAGTGACCTTTGTATGTTATGTACTGTGGTTGGGTGCACTAGTGAGCTATGCTTCTTCGGGTGCTATCCTGAACAGGCGTGCACTTCACCTGACACTAGGAGTCAGGTGGGGATATAATCACCCTGACCTACTTCCCTTCCGGAGCAACTTCCTAGCGTGTGTACTATAAGTGAACTTGCTGTTGATGTGTGCTGTGTTAGTGTACTATATAAGTAACAGGATAGATGTTCCACCAACTTGGAGTGCCAGGGACTAATTACTAAATAGTGTACAGTAACTAAATAAAGTACTAAGTTTAAAGGAGTGTTTAAAATATTCTTCCAATCAATAACTTCAATTTTACCTAAAATGTCAGATACCACCTTAATTTGTGAATTTCTTAGTTCTTTATAAGGCATTGTTTGTATAACTTTTTCATTTCATGCTTCATATTTGTTTAGAACATATCTATTTTATTACTATTCTATTTTTCTTGTTTCATTTATATTCTACGTCAAGCCTAGTAAATAAATCATATTTAAGTATTATTTTTCTTCTATTATTATTAAATTAATCATTGATTATTATTTCATAACCTTTATTACTTATTTTCTAGTATAAATAATGCATGTTATATCAAGCCTCAGTAAATCCATTGTTTTGTATCAAATAAAATAAATAATGGTTTTAGGTATGGCTTGAATGATTTGATTTATTTCCAAACCCTTTATAAAGCAAAACAAATCTTCCGGGTATACTAAAAATAACTATAATCCCCAAGAAATAACACATATCATAAACCTAGGCATCTGACCCTTTATTGGAGTGAATGGTAATAAATCATAATTTAACTGCTTCTAGACCGATTATAAATGCAGGACATTCTGACGATATTTTTAAAAAAATGTTTCATTTAAACCAAATAATTTTAAGATGTACTTTTTCAATCATTTTTGCTTATAAGTAATTAAAATATTATTTTAATATCTCTAAATTTATTCAATATTTAGAAATAATTTTTAAGAAAATATTATTACAAGTATTTCTAATACATTGAAACAACTGTTATCTTAGGTTTCTGTAAACCCTAAAATTTATGTTATAAACTCGTTTAAACAAATTTATATGAGTAAACTAGATTTTTATCTCTTTGGTATCAGTATTAGATAGGAAAGGGTCCTTCCCAAAAACGGAAAAATTCAAAACATTCATTATTTCACTCAGATAGAAGGTTATTAATCTCTTAAAGAACGAAATAACCTAATAAATGAAGTTCATAAACTTTTTTTTTAATAACCTTAATAATCAATTAAATTTGACTATATTTTCTTAATTCGTCTCCTTAAATAAAGTAGAGTTGCCTGTTTTTATATATA
>NW_027112357.1:103056-104341 GCF_000696795.3 Halyomorpha halys | reverse complement strand
CATCGAGCTTAAACCTATACTGGTAGGCTCGGAAGCAACCATGCCCTGTGATAAACTGGGTGATATAATAGTCTACCTCCCCGTGGTTCCTATTCGCCCAGGCCTCGATGTTGGGCACCAGCCTGTGAGTCCATCTTCCACTGAATGCCATATTCCAGCGACGTTGCCATTTTCTTAGAGTCTCCTTTCTTAATACCTCTCTTGGAATATAGTCAGCACTGTTATAAGAGCGGCTCCTCTCATCTGCGATCAGCTCAATGGGTGGCATCCTGGCCACCACGCAAACCGATTCGTATGAGACTGTACGAAACGTGCTGATCACTCTTAGCGCACACCTACGATACACCGACACCATCGGTCTTCTGTAGGCCTCAGTACCCAATGCATCCTTCCATATCGCAGCTGCGTAGAGCAGAATGAATGGAACCACACTGGATATCAACAACCTACGGCTGTTCCTGGGTCCACCTATGCTGGGCATTAAACGTGCGGTGGTTACTCTAGCCGCTTTATCACTCACCCGCTGGATATGCTCTCTGAACCGGAGTCTATCATCGATCCCTACCCCGAGGTAAGCCAAAGAAGGCTTGTACTGGATCTCTTGCCTACCCGCTCTCAAGTATAATGCCATGTGGCAAAGGAAGGTCATTAAATACACACCCATATATATGGGTTGGGATGGGTTCGCTGAAGGCGGACTATTGGCACAGAAGCCGCTGGCTGGGGGTGGAGGGCCGCTCCACTGGGGAGTTTCTTGTCTGATTTTCTAAAGACAAATAATTCTATTGCAGTTAGCTTAGTGAACCTTTTTCCACGGGTATTAAGTAATTGTATTGATTAATCAAAATACACTAATACCCCAGGTCACTCAATTGCATATAGCTTATCTCTTGAACAACAATAGCTATCGACATGCAACTATCTTGTGGCACGTGTACACTCAAGGCTACTATACAACAGTAATTTGCTGGATAGTTGACTATTGACACATATGTATATATTTATGGAACATACGTATGAGTCTATATATGTACAATTTTCTTATTGTTAATATTTTTAGCTATAAAAAAGTTATAATATTTAATAAAAATTTTAATTACTAAATAATTCAACAACACTATCCAAATTATAGTCTCAAAACATTTATTTCATTCACATGTCCAACTTTTCGGCCTATTCTGCCATCTTCAGGGACAATCTATTACAAAAGTTTCCATTATTTGTATGATCCTACAATCAATTCATTTATTTTACATTACTATTCATAATTTACCTTACCTTAATT
>NW_027112357.1:82356-98406 GCF_000696795.3 Halyomorpha halys | reverse complement strand
ATGTTAAATAAATGAATTGATTGTAGGATCATACAAATAATGGAAACTTTTGTAATAGATTGTCCCTGAAGATGGCCGAATTGGCCGAAACGTTGGACATGTGAATGAAATAAATGTTTTGAGACTATAATTTGGATAGTGTTGTTGAATTATTTAGTAAATAATTGCCAGTCTCAAGAAAGAAATTTAAAGATTATAAATAAAAAATTTTAATACTTCATTAAAAATGAAAGGAATTCAAAATTAACATTGGACGATCAAGAAAGGAGAAGACGTGTTTCGATTTCTATTTTGAACATCTTTTATGATCAAAAAAACTATTCATAGTGTTTTAATATTATATATAATATTTTACATTTTCGTTATTTTAATATTGTTGTTTGTTTGATGAAATAGTTAAAGTATAGGATTCTACAATACTGGTTCCCAAAATGGTGTGCCGCAAGCGTATATCACGTGGAAATAATCAGTGGACATAATAATAATCATGTAAAATAATCATCAGTGGAAATAATATTAAATTTTTACAATGATTTTTCATTTTACATTTACGTTCTGAGTTCGATTTCCATCAAGATCAGTCAATAACTACTTAGTAGTGGCCGGCACTCTATAACAGACTTCTACGTAAAAAATACGATTAAAAAGTAACAATTCATTGATATAACATAGACAAGATGATGGTGGTGCCATTTTATAAAATTTGTGCAATGCTTACTATGTTTTGATTTGTTAAAAATTTCGATTTTCGATGTATTATTAGTACTGAAGATCTTCTGACTTTTTATTCATTTATTATTTTACATAGGTATCTATTATAAAGTTTTTTTTCCTACTTATTAAATCACTTTAAAAATAATTATGCCGCAATTCTTTTCAGCCCGTTTAGAGCACCATAGTTGGAAACAGCTGCTCTACAATATATCGTTCTTTTGTTTTGATAGTAACACATCTGATGAATAAAAAAGTTTGGATTTTATTTTGAATTGGATGTTTCCCAAAAAATAAATTGTTTCACTAACTGTTGACTGTAATACTGTGTAAAAACTGTCCCAACATTAGCAGGGCTACTACTAACTATAGCCAGCTTACAGTACGATCTAAGAAATAGGTTTTATGAAAAAGGATTTTTTTTGTCTCAGATGTGTCATTATTGATAAAAAAGCAGCGCTATACTTAAGTGTTAACTAATACTTAAAAACTAATAAAATAATTTCTATACAATTTTAATTCTTGTTTAAGACTGATTTGTTTATCAATTATAATAAAAATATCAATTTAGTCTCAACATCACTGTCTTTTCTTATTACTCCGCTCCTACGTTCCGGTCATTTTCATGAATAACTATTGATTAATAATTCTCATTAGAAATGTTTTGTATTATAAATTATCCTACAATGTTGTTAAAAAAGTTGCAGGATATTCTGCCTTTGTAAAACTATATTTTAGTCTATCAACCTATAAACCATAATTAAATTAGGGAAAAAAACTATGCAAAATCAATTAACTTTTATCATATTGTGTTAAATTACATTTTTCTTATCCAACTAACTTACTTTTCATAATATTATTCAATTTATACTTTCTATTATAACTTTATCACTCACTTTATCAACAATAAATTATTTAAACCTGCTTGTTGATAAAGTGAGCTAGCTATAAGTTTATAATAAAAGGTGTGAACTAAATAATATTGGAAAATGTAAATTGGTTGGATGACATTACATATTTCTTTAAAATATTAAACTTAAGTTAGATAATTTATAATACAGAATATTTTTGGAAGTAATTTTTAATGTTTAGAGTGTAATTAGAATTCTTTCTCAATAGTTATCCTTAAAATGGCCGGAATGGCGGGAAGTTGAGAAATAAGAAAATAAATATTTTGAGACTTAATTGATATTTTTATTATAATTGATAGAATAGTATCTGAAATAATGTTTTGAACTGTATTTGCATTAGGTGCAATCTAATTCAGAAGCAGTCCATATTTTATTAACATTTATTATTATGTTAAATTTAACCTAAATCAGATTAAACATTTGCAACCATCACTTATCTGTGCATGTACCTAGCAGTTGTAGCCCTAGCCTTGAAACTTTAAGCACGGTTAGGGTTATCTCTGAATCCTTGGGTCGTGTTCTCTACAAATAGAACTCACGGTTACCTGGCGCATGGCTGTGAATATTTGAGATCTCATCAGCAATGCAGCATGCAAGCTGTTTAACCTATTGAACCATCTTTGTCGATTGGAACTATAACCAATTAAATCATTACTAGAGGCCGGATTTGCGTACAATTGCATCTTTTTTCGCCAAATCTGAACAGAAATTCGAATCATGGAAAGTACATTCAAATAACACTTGGCACTAAAATTGCAATAAAATTTTGCACGTTTTACACTTTTGGGCTACATTTTAATTTTTATTGCATAAAATTTAATGCTTCAACTAAATTTCTCATCTTATGAGAGTATCACACAAAATCATCTATGAGTGTATTTATAATTTTTTTTCTAATTTAATTTTGTTTATAACTGAAAAATTTGAGGCAAAGCAAAGAAGTAAACAAAAGTGAGGTAGTACAAACCAGTGGCTTCGGGTAACAATTGAAAAGACAATCTAGAATAAGCTTGTTATAAAGAAAGTCTGTTCAGCTTTCAAATTCAAAAAATTAATTTTAGCTTTCATAATATAAAATCATTTAATACAAATAGTTTCCTCATAGCTGTTCAATCAATTATGCGTATAATTTTAATTGTCTCTAATTTCGTATAGTTTTTAATCTGAGTAGTTTAGTTTTTTATGTTTGTTTTAAAAAACGGATTAAATATTTAGCTAGTTTAATTCGATTTAAACAAGGTTCAGTAAATTTTCTATTTATTAATACTATAAATTATACAATAGCAAATCAATTATTTTGACTTTTTAATACAAAATTTTGTACATTTAGAGTTTTTTATTGCACGTTTTTCGGTTTTTCACTGGGCGAAATTCAGGTCTCTAATCATTACGAATAAAATCAAACGCTGTATAAATGAATCATTGTTTTCAGTACGGGGTAGGGATGGTTTCAGGCAACCCAAAACGAGTAAAACTAGTATTAAATAAATCCTTTCCTCAAGATAGTATCTTAGGTCCCATTCTTTACATGATTTATACAGCTGACGTCCTAACAACATACGCTGATGACACATGTATACTTTCTGTAAATTATGACCGAGGATTATCGATTATGCACACTACTAAACTTAGAATGATAACAAACGGATTTCAGGATCTAACGACCAACGCCTAGCCTCCTACAATTAATAGTGCTAGCTGCAAATCAGAAATAAATGCTATCGAATCTTCTGGAGCGAACACATAATATGATCTTTTATTTATTGGTTTTTATTCATCTATTGTTTAGTTGTCTTAAGATAAAATATTATTAGACATTTCTTTAATAATGAAAAATATAAGAAATCTTAAGGAATATGTTTTTTGAAGCTCTTAAATTAGACGCATTGTAAAACGAAACTTGATAGAAAAATTAATGCATATGGAAGGATGAGAAGGGAATACAAGTTGACAATTTGTGATTAAGAAAAAGCTGTTTTTAACTATCCGTACCTGAATCATATTTGCGCTTTAGTAACAAAAAATATAAATCACCAATAATTAACCAATAACCACTGATGAATGAAGTGTTAATTTGGTTCAGTTACGTGTAAATTACAAAATAACATCTAACTCTAATTGTCAATTGGTCTTTTACTCATTCGTGTTTTTGGAAATGAAAGTTCTTTAAAAAATAAATACTTTATAAAATGAACCTTTGCGGCATTTGGTTATAAACTAGAAAAATAGATTACGGAGAAACCGTGGTGTAGTTCCTAATCGCTACTATATTGGACTCAATGAATCTCATCCAAAAGTTAATTGGAAATTCATTCATTGTTGAGTTAGTTCTGAACAGAATACGAAATTTACTCTCTTGATTTAAGGTGTATTACGTGGTTAGGCCCACACAGGTGCATTGGGTTGAAAGCGTAGGTGGTGAATTAAACTCGCTTCATAGGACCTATCTAATTTAGGTGTACATTTCCAGCTCTTGTGTTCAGGAAAATTAAATGTTTTGACAATATTTTAAACAAAATAAAAAAAAAAGGAGAAACGATAGTTTGGACAAAATTAACAGAAATAACTGTCTTATTTCCAAGTGATTTAACATCAGTATAAAAAAAAAATTAATTGTTATGAAATAATTTGCATATTCCAAATTCCTAGCATCAAGTCCCTAAAATAGTAATAACAGTAAATAACCAGTCAACATTTCGCCAATTCAGGGAATATCAGAACAGAAGAAGACATCAATGATATTTTTTTTTTAATTTCAAGATTTTATTTATTGATAAATATTACAATCTGCTATTATTGGGTCAAAGGTAATAGTGATAACTGATCACATTCATACTAAATATAAAAAATAATAATAATAATAATAAAAATAAATAAATGAAAAATAAAATAATTAAGTAAATGAAAATAAAAACTCTTTAAATATATATAAACAGGAGGATAAAAATCAAACTATGTATATGTAAAGAAAAAAATAATAATATTAATGATAAATTAGATTGCTGAACACGTGTAGAAATATTTCTAGATATTCTTTAGTTAATGATTCTTTTTGAGACAAATTTTACAGAGACGGCAAAAATTAGCTATAGTTGAAACTAATTTTTACCAATTATCTTGGTTCTGGCACAATACTTGGGAGCGGTAAAATTATTATTACATAAAATTATCAATTTTATGCTCAAGAATATTCACTCATAAGCTGAGACCGGATTTTCGTTAAAATACATCTTTTGTTTCCTAGCTTCACATTCCACCAAACCTCAACAGGAATTCGAATCATAGAAAAGACATTAAAATAACACTAATTTTATTTTGCACATTTTGAGTTTTATCTGCACATAATTGCTCGTTTTCCCCATTTTTGGCTAAATTTTGATTTTTGTTGAATAAAATTTAATGCTTGAACTAGATTTCCAATATTATATACATGACATATATATTACACATATGGGTTTATGTATGCTAATTATTCATTTTGTTTTTTTCCTTATTTAACAGCATTGCTTCACTGATTAACTAGTATGATTACCATATGAAGAGTCGAATTCAACCTTATAAGTGAAAAAGTTACTTAGTATAGTAAGGACCAGTGGTTTCGGATAACTATGAAAAAGACTCTTAAATCAAGGACCTGTACATAGGAAATTATTACACTATTGTGCCTTTATGTTACTTTAAAAGTTTAACCCACTTTTACTTCATTTACTTTTTACACCACATTTTGAACATTTCTTGATACTCTGCATCACACCAGATTTTGGACATTCTATAATTTACACCTTCGCTTTCAAGCCACTAGTTTAAACTGTTAAAGAAAAAAGACAGTTATTTCACCCCAATTTTGGATTACTTTAATGAAAAATATGTAAAATTACAAGTCAAAATTTATAAGTAATTTATATAAATTATAGGTAGGGGAAATAAAAAATGGCGGCTGTTTTAAAACGTTAAAAATAATTAATTTTTTATTCGGAGCTCTATATCTTTAAAACTATCAAGAGTAATAGAAAATCAAAGAGAACATCGTATAAAGCAGAGTAAATTTGTCAAAATGTAACCCCTAATAGAGCTATTTACGTTCAATAGTTCTCGAGATATAGCTTTTTAAAAAGCAATATTTCATAAAAATGTTAGGTGTAACATACTGAAAGATCAGTAGTTAGTGAATTTATTTTGAAAAATCTGTATCTCAAAAACCATTTGACGAACAGATGTCTATTAGCACTCAAATTAAAGCTAGTTTAATGGGCTATAAATTAGTTTATGACGTTTGTTTTCAGGAGTTGTAGTTTTCATGTTATTTGCTAAAATATATTGATTTATAGTTATTCCGACAAATTTTCATTTGCTAAATTTATATTGATTTGCGAATATAAAAACTACTACCCCTACGAAGATAAGTGTCATAAACTACTTTATAGCAAGTTAAATTTACTTTTTTTTAGTGCTGGCAGGAATATGTGCGTCTTATGGATCTAGAGATATATTTTTACAAAAATCAAACATTTTATACGAGTAACTATAAATTAACAGTTCGTGAATTTATTTGGTCAAATATCATAAAAACTGCCACTCCTACAAAGATAAACGTTACAAGCTATTTTATAGTAAATTTAACTAGCTTTAATTTCAGTGCTGACAGACATCTGTTTGTCCTACGATTTCTGAAATAAAGTTTTTTCAAAACTTTAACTTTTTGTCCGAACAACTATAAATCAATTTACTTTAGAAAATATCATGAGAACTACTATTCCTACAAAGGTAAAGGGCATAAACTATTTTATAGTACATTAAACAAGCTTTAATTTAAGTGCTACTAGACATCTATACGTCACGTAGTTCCTGAGATATAGATTTCTCAAAATAAATTAACTAATTACTAATCTTTGATTAGATTTTTAAGAAATGTTGCTTTTTAAAAGGCTATATCTCGAGAGCTATTGGACGTAAATAGAGACGTAAAATGTAAGCCCTAATTTTATTAGGGCTTACATTTTAGCAAATTTACTCTACCCTATATGATGTTATCTTAGATTTTCTATTGCTGTTGATAGTTTTAAAGATATAGAGCTCCGAATAAAAAATTAATTATTTTTAAGGTTTTGAAACAGCCGCCATTTTTTAATCCTATCTATACTTGGCAGAATCATTAGTTTTTTCTAGTAATTATACATAGTTCTCATTAAATTAATCAAGACTTAGGGTGAAATAACTGCCTTTTTTTCTTCCCGGCTCTTTTACTATGTGTACTTAATTGCATTTTTTAAAAAATGGAGTAGAGTTTATGGATACTTATTCATACTTTGCTCTTCTAAAAGTACTATAAACATCTGGGAATCAAATGCTATAACAATTAATTTGGTCAATTGTTAAGGCATTGGTCGTTCCTTGGACTTCAATAGTTGACCTGAAGTGCCTATCAACTCCACATGCAACCAAGACAGGTGGTTTGTAACCATAGCAGTTGATCAGATTATTTTTTGATTGTCCTCAAACGACAATTTTTTTGTTTCAATTTTTTTTTTTTTTATTACTCATAGAATTTAGTTTGAGTATCGCCGGAAATGTGTTTCCGTTTTAAGTGAGTTAGTAAATATTTTTTTAAATTATTTGTAGAGTCATGATTTATGAGGATTTATGAGAACACAGAAAACTTTTAACGTCAGTGAAGTAATGTTATCTCCTAAGGAGTGAAGTAACTCGCCTCTACGTTAATAAGTTTGCTTTTAGTTGCCCTTGTTTGTGGTAGATATATCTTCCTTCATACATCCTCTACTAAATTAATTAATTACTAGTTTACTTTTCAAGAACACTCGCATTAGGTATGTTTCCTTCTTATGTTTAATTCATTCGAAATAAACGAAATTTATACGAAATATAATATCGAAACAATGTAATATCTTCAAGGAACTATTCAACACAAATCATTGGTAAAGCTACATACTTAGTAACCACTATCCTTAGTTAACTGTTTACGTAATAAGTGACTAGGTTGCCCCCTTGGAAAATATCACTTCAGTTTTATACATAAGATTGAGCTATCCGTAAAGTTATATTAACCGTGAATTGTACCCACTGAGACCTCATAGCTAGGCGGTACGCGAACGGGTGTTTGAGTCGAGCTACGAATTTTTGGTGGGAACCTGTGGGCCTGAATAATTTGAATAAAATTGGAAACCTGTTGGGCCGGTTGCTCAAAAAAAAATGTTTATTCGGAAATCGACAGACAAGAAATATTTTTTCAATATGTTGAGCTAAAATTATTCCAAACATTCTTTAAAGTTCACTGTGTGATTTAAGTTAAATTCAAAAATCTATGAATTGGTTAAATATTTAGTTCAACTTATTTTTATTTTTATATAAGCATAGGACAGTCTAAAGAGATTGAATGCAATCATATTCAAGATCTTGAACCAGACTTCTTTCAAACATTCATACTATCTAGTTGAATAATTTGAGCCATCACTAACAAAAACGGCTGAACCTTTCCACAATAGTCGGTTAAGTATCCCATGGCAACCATGGCGCTTCTGGCTTTGAATGAGATTTGAGCATGCGCTATCTCAAAAACGTTTACTTTATTGGCCTTAAACACAGGGCCCAATCTAGGTTCCAGAGGAATACTTGGTTATTAGACTTACCTATGTTCAGAGTTTTTCAACTTCTCACTTATTTAAATAACTTTTTTTTTTTTTTATTAAAACTTTATTTAATTGATTGATATTACAATCTGCCACACTATTGTGGGCAATGGGTAATAGTGGTGAATGATCACATTCATACTAAAATAAAATAAAATAAGAATGAAAATAAATAAACAAATGAAAGAAATAAAAAAAAAATAATAAAAAAATTAAAAAAGTACATAAAACTAATAAAATATCTCTTAAGATATATACAAATAGATGTACAAAGAAAATGAACATAATCAAAATATGTGTATGAAAAAAATAATAATATAATCTCTAGTCACATTTACACTCATATACAATATTTACATAATCGACCTGAGGATCCCTGAGCCCACTCTATCCCCCACAGGTGAGGGGTAGAGCAGAGCCCAAAATATCTTAGTGCATCCCTCTCGCCGCATCACTGGTAATGAGCCAGTGGAGGCTGAGCAAGTGCGCTAAAGCCGCTAACACTCAACTTGAGTGGAGAATCTGACTATTACCAGAACTCCAATTGGTCATTTTTATTTTACAATGTCTCTTGGCCACTGTCATTTCAACCTTCAGGTGGTTTAAATAACGGTTTTATATTTATTTATTTAATACCAGATCGGCCTGGTGGGCCTTACATGGTTAGTATAACTTTTTTTTTAACAATTCATTATGGGGGGGGGGGGGTAGTATCATACAAAAGACACTCCTAATACTATATACAATGTTATAGATAAATAAAAAATTAAGATAAAATAAATAGGTAAGAATAATAACTCTTAATAAGAGAGTAAAGCAAGCTAAGATAGCAATATTCGTAGAACTAACAAAACAAAAAAAAAAAACTGCTTTTTTCCTAAGTGGGGAAAAAGAAACAAATTAATTTGAAAAAGGGCGAAGAGAAAAAAAATAAATAAAAGAGAAGCAATGTCAATAATAGCATAAACATATAAACAGCAGCCGTGGCTTCAGTCTTCGGGTTGAGGTTGGATTTCCCAAATTATAATTTAGTGCCTGCTCCTTTAACTGTCGGTAACTGGGAGAGGAACTTCATGAATCTTTTTTTAATGTAATCCTCCATAGACTCCATTTGTGATTCCCGATACAATCAGCTATTTCCTACAAACCAAGGAGCATCCACTGCGATTTTTAGGACTTTATTTTGAAAAGATCGTCCTTTTCGTAAAGGATGCCGCTCCCCAGACTTCAGAGTCAGTGGTCTAAGAATTGTTTTAAAAATAAGTACAGTTGTTTCTGGTTTTAGTTTGGATTTTCTATTTAGGAAAGGATATATTTCTAACCTGAATAACTGTTATTAATGTTCTAGTAAAAATGTCAGAATCGATATTGCAATTCGCCACATCTCTACATAAAATTCTCTAGTTTTTGACTGATTCGTCAAAATGCATCGCTCCTTAATATACATGGTTTGAACTAGGACACTCCTCTCAAATATTTCATATTTTCTTTTTTAATATTGAGTATATTTTTTTCCCCCTATCCCAAAAATATTTAAAACCGTACTGCGAGAACTAAAATATAAAAGAACGTATGAACTTATAGGATTTGATTGTTATGTAAAATAAAAATAAAAATAAATTCACCATTTTGGGTGTACAAAATTATCTAATCCCTTTAAACTCATCGATGTGGCGTAAAAAAAATTATTTTATATACATTCCATCCAAACTTATTCAGTACGAATTGGATTAAGACTAAAATCGATTAATAAAAAAAATCTAATCCTCCTTCGTACAAACAATTACTCGAAAAATACTAGATTGATTTTTTTTAGAATTGGCACCAAAGTTAAATATCGCTGCAAATAACTCAAAAATTATACACTATTTTGTATAAGATAAATGAATTTCCTACTAGACGAAACGTAAATAATCGAGTTAAATAATTATTAGCAAAGTTACTGGTCATTGTACCTCGTACCTATTATTTAAAAGTCTTTTATTAATATTAGTTTTTCGATTAATTTAAAAACCATACATCTCATGTAACTTTTTAAAATACTCATTTGAAAGATTATTGAATTGGTTAGTTGAGAAACATAGGCGTCATTTGCAAAAATGTATACCTTTGAATGCAAAAGTCGTTAAGTCAAAACTTGAGTTTCAAGATATTAAACACTTTTGAGTTCTATAAAGTGTTTACTTAGGAATAACAGCTTTCTCTGTTAAAATAGTCATTCAACTATTCATCAACAAGCACATTCACCCATTAAATAGCAAATAAAATGCACATTAATTTTTTTTTTCATAAAGTGTGATGAAACAAAATAACAGTTGTTTTCAACCTCTGATGTGTTATATTGAAATAACCGACTCAATCAAAGTGCCCAAAAATTAACAAAAACGAAAATACTGGCCAATTTTGCAAAGATACTACAGTATAGTGTTTGTGGTCTTAATTTAAATAACAAACTACTAATCTGTATTGTTTATTTTCAACTCCCGTCTCCTTACGAATTGTGTAAATTTTTTTTTATCTTTATTTTTTTTCTTATTTGCACCTGTAAATATACTTTACAACCAGAAAATGAGACGTTCTATCCAGGCATGGCATGAGGGAGACAGCACCCAGTACATCCTCCTGAAGATATGTAAATTATTTTATTACTTTAGGAGGTCCCGCATCCAACTCCTCTTCACCCTAAGCCGAGTTACGTCAGGAATGTTATGTGTTGCAATCTGGTATATAAATTTATTGAAATGTCCATGTAGCGTGTTGTGAAACCGTTTGTAAGCCATATGAATGTAGTCTGTTACAGTTGAAATGCGTAGGTCGGTGTGAACGGTCTCGTTTGAAACGTAGAGTAGTGAGTTCGTTGCTAGTTTTGCACAGTTTAAAAATAGTGATTGAAAAGTTTGTATTTTCTGAATCTGTGTCTTTTTAGCAGGTCCATAAATTTGGCAGGCGTAAGTCCATATGGGTTTTAATAAGTAAATATATATCTTAAGTTACTGTCTGAGAGATAATTTAGAACGTCTGTGTAGTATAGAATATAATTGTCTCAGTTGGAAATTTTAGCGTTTTACGTTTTGTCTTGACGTGTTGGCCCCATGTCAACCTTCTTTCATAGGCAAGACCTAAATAAGTTACCTTGTGTAAAATTTGAATGATAAATGATAGATAAAATATTTTTCATGGCAATTTAAATAAAAGCTTTATCAAATTTCTGAAGAATAGTACTATGCTACCATAATAAATCACGTAGTGTGATTTGTCAAAGTAAGAAAAACCTTATTTTTTTATTTCCAATTATCATTTTGGGATCTGATGAAAATCGATTAAGCTTAGAAATCTGTTTTAATACACTTTTATTTCGTACAAAGAAATGTAATAAAATTCTATCAGATCACTTGCTATCATCTACAGTGAAGTTCCCTGGGCTCTCAGGATTGTCTGATTGAAACTGACTTCCGGTGAGTCCGGAGAGGCATGCGAACAGGTCGAGGAATATGGTCAAGACATCCTTCAACAATAATTCTGTAACATAGTCAGCATTTGCAGCGACCACAAATAATGTGAGAAGGAATACCTGTAATAAAGAACATTATGAACAATACTTATTCAGATTATAATATTCATATAAATACTTTGAGATATATATTTTTCCTTTACTGTGTTATATTAAATTATCTCATATACATTCATACATCATTAAGAGAGCACACGAACACCATATTTACAGATTTGTATTAATTAAATGATAACAAAATAATAAATAGAAATAAAAGTAAACTTAAAATAAAATAATATTTCAAACTCATTAAATATATTTTTAATTTATTAATGTTAATTACATTTAAATTAAACCTGGAGAACTGTGAACTGAACTTGTCCTTCGATTTTTTAAAGGAAAAAGCTAGACTCCAGAAGATAACGGGGCTTTCCTCTCAAGTGCTAGATTGGTATTGAATGAAAGCTAGTGGAGGCTGAGCGAGGCGCTATCCGCAAACTCTCAGGACTTTAGTGTCTGGTCGTTGCCAGAAATATAATATAACTAGCTGACCCGACAATGCTTCGCTATTGCTATATTTAAGGATATATATAGATTTAATAAACGCGATTGATAATTTGTTAACAATTATTCTATACTTTATTATAATGATTCAATTACAAGAGTTATTGAATAACAACCCCCACTGTACTTCAATATAAGTACTATTTGGAAACAACTGAGACCGACTGAAATATCAAAGAGTGCTAAATCTTTGTTGAGCAGACATTCGTCTTTCCAGTAGTTCTATTCACGTAGAGGTTGGATACAATGCAGAGGAGATATGAACGATTGTATGGTCACCAGAAGAAAAGAAACAAATTCTCCGAATAAATCAACAACATTTTCTAAGTTTTAATTTCTTTGAAAAATGGTATGTAGGGATTTAGGAGACGATGTTAAAAACGAATATATTTGTTTTTTTCTAAAAAAAAAAAAAAAAATGTTTGATGGTCTACAGTACCCTGAGCCACATTATGTTTTTATAATTTTTCGTAAATATAATATATCTTAATAAAATCAGTAATACTTTTTTTATTCCTCTGAAAGAGACGCATCTATTGGTGTACAATAACCGTGAAAAAACGCTTAATTCTGTTCATAACTTTTTTTTCAATTCATTCATTCATTCATTCAATTCGGGGATTTCATTATCTTTAAACCTACCCATGATGAAAGGGAACATTTTGGAAAAAAAAAAAACTGCAAGTAAATGGGTCCCCTTAATCAAAAGTATATTCTGGATAAAAATTCCACCGTTCTCTTTTATACATATATATATTTATTATTATTATTATTTACAATAGGTGTCTGTGCCTATCAAGGCTGTATCAAACTCTGGATGCTCTATTGCGATTACATCATGAAGTTGAAGAGAGGAAGATGTTCTGTCAATCTTGTTCAGCATATGTACTGCCTTCAATAGCGTGAGGGGGTCAAAATTCGAGAGTCAAGATACCCATATGATCATATATGGTTAAGATATGCATTAGTGAGTAGTCACTTACATATGGAATAGGTTCTACTAATATGAAGTTAAAATGAAAAGCTCTCCACTGGACATAGTGAAACGTAAGTCATCAATTAAATACTGGTAGTATTCCGTTAAGAAGCAGAACAGTGCATCAGCCTGGTTGGACGACGGTGATAGAGGAAACAGATAAAAATGGCCGGTGAAAAGACCCAAGCCTTAAAATAATTATAATAGTAGATCATACGGTTAATTAAAAGTATATTAGAAGCCAATTAGCTTTAATCCATACCTTCCAATTAATCGTTATTAATTAGCACTTTAGGACGACGTATATAATTTTAATGAAACTAAGTAAGTGCAAGTATTTTCCATAGGTTAAATTTTACTAACAATTCCTTAACGGGAAATCAGTTCCCTTGTATTAGAAGGGTAAGAGAAGGTCATCAGCATTTATAAAAATCATCTAATTTTAAGAAACCATTATGGTTACATTAGTTACATCGTAAAAATAATTTGTAACAACGGTTGTGCAAGGAGGTGATTAAGCTCTAGACTTTTTCCTAATTGAGGGTGCCTAATTTATCGTTTTCCCTAGGAAGGCTCCTAAACTCATAGAGTTGGCTCACGACTCCTGTAACAGAATAAATAATTATCTGATACAACCGGATTTGAAGTTTGGTCCAGGAATGCTCACTAAGCAACCCCGTTCTCCTAGCTGCATTGCAACGAATATAAATTCTGAATAATAAGTACAAAAATGTAATTTTTGTTTGTTTGCGGGAGCCCATCCTACTTTCTCTTTTTTGTCCTTATAGGGTATTAAGGATTTTAATATCTAAGGATTGGATAAAAGAAGAATTTGATGGGTTACTGGTCCATGTAGTATTAAAGTCATTGTAATAATAAGTAACTTTCTGTAATTAATTAGAAGTTTAATAAACCAATTTTTAGGAAATGTTGAAGTAATTGATTACGATTTTTAAGTGCATGATTTATATTCAAATATATATGTATATTTTTTACAACATCTAATACAACCCTACATAATAATGTATTAATGATTAGCTACTTGCGATATATATATTTTTAAAAATAAATTATTATAAAAACCCGTTATGATTATAGTATAATAATATGAATATATCTTACGACGTGGAGTGGAGGCATGGCAGTTGTCTGGTCCGCCTGTAGCGCTAAATCTGAACCCCGTTCATAGTCGAACAGCTCCTTTAAGGATTTTCCACCCTAGCAGCAAATCGTTCCAAGCTTTGATAAACATGATCACTTTGTTCTCAGCATACACTCTTATCTCCCTGGTTAACCTTCGTCGACAATAGTTCTTATAAGCTGCTACTTCTAGCGACTAGTCTCTATTGTGTTCATCTTAATTCAAATGCAAATTTCCTCCGTAAATGGTTGCATAATTGAAAATTAGCTGTTTTATTGATGGGTGAAAGAAGATAAATTTTTCATAATAATATACTGAATTTTAGAGGAGTGTTACAAATATGGTTTACCATTTTGTTTTCAGTGGTAGTAGCCAGTTTAATTATATGAAGAAGTGAACAACAGTTGCTCAAGATCATAAATATCAAGCTTCCATGCCTTTATTGGCGAAAAATAATATTATAAGTGTATGAAATGAAGAAATGATTAACAAAGTTCAACAAAAAAATCATAAATACCACTGAAGTATGGTTCATGGCACAATCTGAGAAACCTCAGGGAGTTCAGAAATGACGTTTCTTCCCTTCTAAATTTTTTTAGATATTGATATATCTTGATATTGATTTTATTGATCAGATTGAGATTGATTTTAATATTAAAGTAGCATAATGATTTTTTTATGAAGTACTAATAAATCATTTATTAATTAAAACCACAAACAAAAAGAATTTGAAGTCTGGATTTCTGCAATAGTATCATTCCAATCCAAAATCCTCAAAACCATGTGTATGTTCCATCTTATGTTTCCAACAGAAACAACAAAAGGTCTTGAAGAGCCCTGCTTTAACCTTTATGTTTGTGGAATAGAGTGGGTTCGAGGATTCTCAGGTCCAGAATGTTGATTTTTTTTAAAAAATGAAATAAATGTTATTATTATCTTAGTTTGAAATTTTTCCTTTACTTATTTAATTTTATTCTTTCTTGTCTATGTATATATTTTGATTTTGTTTCTTATTTCTAATTACCTATTTGCTTATGTATATGTTTATTTTTTTAAATAATATTTTACTATGAATGTGACCGATCATGAATTATTGACCAAGATTGTAGTACTTATAAATAAATTAAAATTGCATACATTTGTGATAGTTTAAAAAAAAACATAAATGTGGTCTCATCACTAAAATAAGTAATTGAAATATAGATTGTAAACTAGTAATAAGTAATAATTTTAACTGTGAGAATAATGGTATTTTAGACATTGTGATGAACATTAATTTATTAAGTGCATCATTTTTTCATAATTTAAGAAGTTTTAAAGAAAGTTGACTAATTATGAATAATTTAACAAAGGCAAAATGCAATTATATTGATTACCAGTGTTTTGGCTTTGATAGTGTAATAAGTAAGATCCTTGAAAATGGCCGTAATGGCCGAAACGTAGGAGTTTTGATATAATAAAAAATTGTTAAGACCAAATTGAACTACTAAATAAATCTGTCTCAAACAAAAATTTGCATTATATATAGATTTCTAATATTTTTTTTTTCAAAATAAGTGTTTATGACTTCATCACTAAAGGTCCTACTTGGTCAATCTTGCTCTTAATAT
>NW_027112357.1:81615-82306 GCF_000696795.3 Halyomorpha halys | reverse complement strand
TTTATTATATAATATGGTGCTTCAGGTCGATCGATTTTTAGGAATAAATTGCTGTAACATCTCAGACATGCACATGTCCGTAATATATATAATATTAATTTAGAAATGTGAATTAGTTTGGTCAAAAACATGAGAGTAAATAAAAAGTTTAATAATACGATTTCAATTAGAAATATATGTTCATGATAGAAAGTATGTGTATAATAAGCCCATAGAAAGTTAAACGTTGATAAATAATAAACCTATCACATCATCTCAAATATCATTGGTCAACAATTAAGCCGTTAAAAGCAAATAACAAACCTATCATTCTGTTCTCGTCATATTTCATTCTCGTAAAATTTTGATTAATTAATAAATAATTGAGTTCATAAACTTCAGATTATTTTTAATAGCTGAATATGTTTGAGATTAATTAGTTAAAATTCATTACCAAAATCTACATAGAAGTTTCCTTGTGCATTAAATATATCGAATTTAATGTTTGGTCTTACACAAAACAAAAGTTTACTTTGATTAATTGTAGGTTATAATGTCTCATCCTCATTTTTGACATTCCATCAGTTTGAAAATTGCATTTTATTTTATATCTCTGGTTGTGTTGGAGGTAGAATGAGTTTAGTTTCATTATATCAGTAATTCACATTTTATAAAGTGTTTGTTGTGCCAGATTATATTTATTTCCTTCCCC
>NW_027112357.1:70119-81565 GCF_000696795.3 Halyomorpha halys | reverse complement strand
TATACAATTTTTAATATCGTAGGTAAACGTAAGATACAAAACAGTTGACAAAGGTTACTGCCGAAATGTTTGTTTGTTTTGAAAGGGCTTTTAACAGCCTGGTCATCAACGCCCGTTGGTTGTTGGTTTTGGTAAGGCCTAGTTGTTCCATCGTCATAGCTTTGGTATGGTGTACTGATGCGTACCTGTAAACATTTGTTGGTATCCCTAACTGGTTTAGAATTAATTTGTAGTGATTACATTCTTCAAAAATGTGTTTGACGGTCAGATTACTATGACATTTCCAACGTTTTTAAGGGGCCTCTTCTGTTATGAGGTGGATGTGTGTCATTCGGGTATGTCCTATTCTGTTCGGGTGATCGCTACTTCTTCGCGGCGTCTGCTTCGGGTTGATGTAATCCAGGACACCACATCTTTCTTTATAGATTTCAACTTACTGGGCGGACTTTCATCCCACATTACCTGCCATCTTTGATTTATATTGAGCAAGTCCCTGTGCAGTTAAGATTGCTGCGGTTCTACCTGGGAGGACTAGCGCTTCTCTAGCAGCTTTGTAGGCCATCTCGTTTCCTGTTATACCAACATGTCCGGGAGCCCAGATGAAGTAGACTGGTACTGCCGAAATGTGAAATACATGACAAATTGTAAGATTAATTATTTTTCAAAATTGAATATTTTTTATATTCTTTCCTTTGAATAATAAATAAACCGTAAGCTGACAGTTTTTAATAATGTGTGTCGTTGGTTTTTCTTTTTATTCTCTAAATTTACGGAAAATTTTAAGCATTTTTTTTTTAAATATAGGTAATGCAAAATATTTCAAAATTATTTATTTGAACTTGCGGAAACGTTTGTAACACTTTTATTATTAAGGAATTAACAAGGGGAATTGAATATTGTTTCATGATATTTCTTATTTAAACGGAATGATCTTTTATTTAAGTAGTCAGTGATAATAACGATTTCAATCAGATGTTTAAAGATTAAATAGGATGATATAAAAATTAATATTCTTTGTTATAACTTCGAAGTAAAATAGTAGACTTGAAATGTTTGCAGAAGTAAAAAGCTTTGGTTATGGTTTTCGCTTCACTTAACGTATTTCTACTTAACCTAGAAAACATGCAATTTTTTTCTAAATATCGAAATAACATTAATACAAATTCGTCTCAAAATTGAGGCCCCTTCACAGTGCATGTGGAGCAGGAGAAATATTTTTAAAACCACTAAAGGTTGTTTTTTTAAACTGAAACTTTTTAGGGAAAAAAAACACAAATGAGGCCGTCTTGGGCCAGTCTCAAGACGGCCTCATTTGTGTTTTTTACAAATACAGAAGTAAAATTTCTGAAAATGAAAAATATATTAATAATGATATTTATTTTAAAATAACATTTTTATTTAATTCAAATAAAAATCAATCAATTGTTTTGATTATGTTTACCTTATTTTTTTTTTTTAATTATACTAAACCTAGCCATATGAAATTGTTTAGGAAGTGAACATTTCTAACCAAAAAAAAAAAAAAAAAAATGGCTACCCCTTACGTATTTACTGTAACAACAATAACAGTTTTGAGTATTTATAATTAATTAATAATTATTCACCCTAACAATGTTGTTTTTGGTGCTATCTTTTTGTCTTTTTGCCTCTCTAACTGGCTGTACCATCAAGATACAAGTTGAAATTATTGCCCATTACAAAGAGGTTGAAATACTGAACATTTCCCTCACCAGTAGTAAGAAACTCCGATTTTTAGATTTTAAGATATTTTTATTTAAATATTCAAAAACTTTATTATTCAATCATCTAATGCACTTTTGGCGTCAAGATACAATTTTGAATTATGGCTCATTACAAAGAGAGGTTATAAGCGTTCCCTCTTATAGCTTAAGGCTCAAAATAATAGCTCCATAATAATAATATTATGGATAAAATAAAAATATAACAGCCATTTCCTTAGTCAATGCCAGGACATGTTTTGTATATTAAACTATGAGGATCTCACTCAATCGGCTCGATACTTCTGACTTTTTATATTTATACTATTTGGATTAGTACTGGAATGTGTTAATGTTATTTTTTTTCACTTTGTAAAAAGCATATATTTTTTACCACCATTAGAACAAGAGTTTTAACATATTTTTATTTATTTTAAATTTCACGGTTTTTATCCCGGTGCTCTGAGGCGCGATGACCTTTAATATTGTCACGTGTCCAATATTTTAAGGTCAAGATTCAACTAAAATGTTTCGAAACCTCACAGAAAAAATATAGGATTCTCTTCCTGTTAGAAGTTTATAAGATAAAGGCTTGAATAAAGAACATTGTAAATGTGAATTGATATTTAATTTTTTTTTATATGTATATCCTCATTTTATTGAATTTGATCCAAAATACATTTCCTTAAATAACCTTTCAATAAGAAAGTTCCTTGTTTATTTTTTATTTTATATTACATTTTTAAGCCATAATATAATCGTCATTTCATTCCATTTTTTTCGCCATAATTTTAAGGATGAGTGATTTTAATTTAAATGAAAATTCTCTTATCACTATATTTATAAAAATACATGAGGAATTCAAACAACTTTCGAATTCAAGTATTAGAAAATGGGATCCAGTATGAGACCTCGAAATTACATGTTATCTTCTTTCTTCGCTTTCTTCTTCATCGGGTTCCGGGTACTCTTCTACATCCCCTTCAGGAGGAATACCCGTGGTCGTTGTGGTTGTTTTTGTCTCTTTAGCAGTGTGTACAACTGGCTGCATTGGGGCTACCTTCGGCCCCTGGGCAGGCTGAGTGCGAGGATATTGTTCCGCCTGAGCTCGAGGATATTGTTGTGGATATTGAGGATGTTGCGGTGCTGGAGCCGGGTATTGGATGAAGTTCGGGTACGCTGGATGTTGTGTCCTGTCTTGGTAAGCCGGATGGTTGTAGTCTTGTTGTGCTGTCCTATCGCGGTGCACGGGGTATGGAGGCTGGCCATGAACAGGTACTTCATTATCTTGGAATTGCAGATCTCCTCCAGTGTCCTTGTATTGTGCCAGCCCTGGCGGCCTAAGGAAGGGTCGTAGCTGGAACCAGAGCGGCAACTCGATCGTGAACCCCTCGGAGAAGACCATAGCTTGGATGGAAGGCACCATGGCCAAGTATAAGAAGGCAGCGAATGGCAGCATGTTGACAGGCCCCTTCTGAAAAATATATTTATTTTTTACTTTGCTATGTTTTAATATAAAAGTTGAATGTAGGCTGATATCTTAAGCCCAGTGAGCTTAATTGGCATAAAAAAAATACCTGCAGAGGACTAGTCTGACAATAAGTGGAAACTGATTTTTTTGCAATAATTTGATGTGAGGTGTAAATTTATATTTAAGTCATACTAAATTTTCAGTAATAATGTTGTTTGTTAAATTTTTTTTAAATTAATGTATAATAAAAACTGTTCTTTATTAGATTGTCCTTGAGGATAGCCGAATGGGCCGAAACGTTGGACTTAAAAGAAATAATAAATTGTGTTTTGAGGCTTGACGTGGGTACTAATCAATTTATAAAACAAGACGATAACAATAATGATTAAATGGAAGTACAGATTAACAAGAAACATAAGAAGATAATAGATAATATTGATACTTAAGTAGTATTGAATGCTACCACTGCAACTAGTATTCAATACTACTTAGGTACCAGTATTATTTGTTGTCTTATTATGTTTCTTGTTATTGTTATGTGCATCCATTAAATCATTATTGTTATTATCTTGTCTTTCTTTCCAGCCCTGAAATTCTAACATAAACGTTGGCTTTAATAAATAAGGGTTACCAGTTTACTTTATCGTGTTCTTCACTGATCGCACCCCAACCATCTTCTCCTGATTTATATATGTTCAAGGTCAACTATTATAATCACTAAGATAATGGAAATTTATTATTTCATCCATTGAGGTTCGTTGTATTATTTGCTTCAATTATTAGTCCAATCATAGTAATACATTTGACAATTTTAGTTTTTTTTTTATTGTTCTTCACTTTGGCAATAATAATACAAGTAATGCTAGAATAAATGATGCCAAACAAATGCATATTCAAAGCCATCCATACTATCATATTAAAATAACTACATAAAGTACTGTTTACAATTAAAATACTTAATTTATTTATCAGTTAATTTTTTTTCGGAAGAACAATTTAATTTTAAACAGCTAAGAGATATTAAGAAAATTCTTTAATCTAAAAAAAAAAATGTCAGATTATTGATAACAAAAACATTTTTTTTTTATTTATTAATATTTACAACTGTATAAAAAATACAACAAATAAATTTGATCATAATGACATAATGATAATGATATTATACAGCATGTAGAGAAACTACCCAGTAGTAGAACTGTAGAAACATTTTACAATATAAGGTCACGAGGCCATCTTCTTTTCAGGCACCTCGGAGAGTTCCCAGATATGGAAGAGGAAGCAAGATTAGAAACTAGTGGATAAAAAAAACTAATGGCATTTTATGCCTTTTAGTTTTAGGGATAGCTTTTTACTTTTACTTAAGTAAGAACTACTACTAAGGAAAATTTCGTATTCGAGTTTTCACCTGAAATACATGTTTTGCCAAAA
The DNA here is from genome assembly GCF_000696795.3 of Halyomorpha halys. NCBI lineage: Eukaryota > Metazoa > Arthropoda > Insecta > Hemiptera > Pentatomidae > Halyomorpha > Halyomorpha halys. The sequence goes on along the minus strand of NW_027112357.1, from coordinate 76,948 downwards.
GGTGTGTTTGTATCTGTGAACAGCCTTGCTCAAAAACGAAAAGTCGTACGAAACAGAAATAAATAATTCAAAGCGTGTTTATTCCTGGAATACGTTTTCGATAAAATTAAATAACCGTAAGTAGTCCATGTTAAAGTTTAGGTATGCCAGTCGGTTATCGGGCTCGAGTTTGGCATTTTATTTTAGATAAATATAATATATTGTAATGAAGTATGATTATTGATTAATTCTTGGATGGTCACACCCACCCTCCTCAACCTCCATTGGATTGGGGATGGATAAACCTCGTGGTACAGCGTGGGTAGCTAACTTATCACCTTCTTGTATCACTGTATAAGACCTATCATAGGTTACAGTGGTACAGGTTATATATATATATATAACAACTTAATTGCTCATTTATTCACTGAGCTGTATTGGAGAAAATCGAAAATCTATAAGTCAATTCGATAAAGTTACAATTCTAGTAAGTCTATTTTAGCGAAATATTTAATGTCATATAACCACCAAGAATATTTAATCTCAGTTTCGTACGACTTTCTGTTTTTGAGCAAGGCTGTTTAAAAACACACACCATTTTGCGAGACAAGGTTATTTGGACTTAGGGGTCCTCAAATCATGTTTTTTTTTCCAACGAAAACTCGAATTCGAAATTTTGTAAGCAATACCTTCTCTTACTATATGTTCCATACGTGGGAGTAAAAAAAGCGTTTGATATGTGTTTATGTATATTTTTATATGTCTCTTGTTAAAACTGGAATTAAATTAAATTTCTCTTTCGTTGTTGAAAGTTAATATAAACTCAGAGATATTACTTTTTTGAAAAATTACTATTTCAAAAAACAATGTTATGAACTAACATCATTTTTTTTTTGGAAAGATGGCCAGTTTTTAATTATATAAATTTTATTAAATACCATACTTGGATAAATTAGAAAAATGATACTATGTACGAAACCAGAACACTTACCTCTGCCATGACGGTCTCGAAGATTTTGGTTGTAGAGCGCGGGAGTGCGAACCCTTTTATCCCGAGGGGAAACTATTAGCCCACGACCACGTCTGCAACGGTTCAGAAAAAGCCGTTTTGTCACGAACTTATCGTTTACGCCTTCCGGGATATTTACTCCAATTGCAACTCTTAATTATCCTTCTGACGGTTTAATTTAGTAAAAATTGTGTTTGCTCCTTTGCGAGCTGGAATTTAAGTGGTGTGTACGTACACATCTTTTTTTTTTTTTAAGTAATTTATTTATTGTTATTTACAACTGTATAAACTTATATACAACTAGAAAATTTGCTATTGGCTATAAAATAGCAGATACAAACATGTGGAGAATCTGCCCATTGCTGAATTACTCCAACTTCGTTACTAGAGAAGAAGATCTTGGGACCATCTTTTTTTCAGACACCTACGGGGATTATCAGGTACTGAAAGTGAAGCAAGGTTAGAAGTGGGTTTGGGTGCTTGGGAAGTTTATCATGGAAGGATTAGTTTCTGGTTCTGGCCAAATCGGCAACATATGGAACATTGAGGTGCTGATGGATGACTTGATTTGTGATTTTTATGAGAGAATTTTACGAAAGATTTTGGACTGTGAGGATTGGATACGAGAGGAATTCGATGCTTTAGTGGAGTCCCAAAGCCCAAATCCGGAGGAACCAAATAGGCCTTATTATAGTCAAGTAGTATTTTGTAACGGATTGGCAATTTAGACCGTTTGCGCAGATCTTATATTACGTTCAATAGTTACTATAAATCTACTTTACTTTTATGTTAAATGTGTCAATATGTTAAAGAAATTTCGATTCTAAAATAGCTATTGTGGCTTAAGTCTAATCAACCCCAAGTATATTAGACGGTAGGTAGAGATCGATTATTTCTAAAAATATATTAAGAATGGTGGAGGTATGATTAATTTTTTTTTTCCATGAATTGTCATAACTCTCTAAATCTCGAGTGAAACAGCAATTCAACGATTCCTCTTTTAAGGTGTGATTACTCGTTACTTATACCATATAAAAAAAATGCTTAATTTAGAGTCATCCTGAATTCTCAAAAACAAAACGATGGTTGATATGATATATCTCTAGAATAATGCATTGATTTTTAATTTTAAAGTATTAAAAACGTGTTGTAGGGTTTTCGTATTACTAAGAACTAACTTAACAAGCACTTGCTCTTCCAGGTCAGGGCACGGCCATTCTGACACCACAAGAAATAAGTCTTCCAATGAAAAATGAGATATTATCTAGTTGGCAAGCCATGTGGAATGAAAGACCGCCAAGCAAATTAAAAACCATCAAAAAAACCACTAAACCATGGACCACATCATACCGTTCCAAATGCAGGGAGGAGGTAGCTATTGCCAGATTGAGAATAGGTCATACGAGTTTAACTCATAGATATCTGATCAGTAAGCAGCCACCGCCAAAATGTCAATACTGCAACAGTGTACTGTTGATGACGATCAGTCACATATTTGAGAAATGCCATTTTTATTCTGCGAACTTGAGTAGATTGGGAGTAGGGCTTGAGTAGGACCGAGTGTATCGGATGCTCTGAATGATGACCAGAAGAACGTGGAAATGGTCTTAGTTTTCTTAAAAAGGAATGGCCTTTTAAATAAGATTTAAACCAGAAAATCTGTTATACGTAATAAAAAATACCAACAGAAGTAATTATTTAAATTTTTTTTCGAAATTATTTAAAGTGAAATAGAATATAAAGCACGAAACATGGGCGTTGATGACCTCAGGGTTTTACGCCCTTAAGCCCCAGACAACAACAACTAAGAACTATCAAAGCTTAAGTTACAAAATATGTTTTACAAGACACAAATTCAGATTTCAATTAAAATAGATCATGCCCAGTACAAATTGAGGCACTGTAGTTCCAAGTTCTTTTTTTTATTTTAGTATTTTGATATAATCTTATTTTTCGTGAAGTGTCGTCTTATGTTTCGCTCCCAACCCAAAATATAAAATAAGTCCATTTATTTAATTATTAAATATGTCTTTTGCAAGTATTTATACATAGATATTTAAGTAATATCAAAAAATGTACTTTCTTTTGGAGTACAATTTGTCTAATAAAAATATATTCAGATATTACGCTTCAGATTCACACTTTAGATATTACGCAGAGAAACATATTAACTACCCTACAAGTCAGGTCGAAGTATAATATTAAAAGATTACATACTTCCACGTCTAGGTGTTAGGAATACAACAGAAAATATTATAATTTATTTTTTATACATTTTATTAAAATTTGATATCAAAACATTCATTTTAAACTTTAACTAAACCATCGATAAACTATTTTAAATAATTAAAAAACACAGGATTTGGTTTGCAAACAGTTTTTAAAGAAAATTTATAATAGTATATTTTAATAAAAAAATAATAAATCGATAGATTTCTTTATTTATTCTGCTGCAACCATGAATGGTTAAGATTCAGTACTTTGTAAGGAAGTGCTGCTATTAGACCACTGGTTGTGCAAGGAGGTGATTCAGTCAGAATTCAGAGTCAGATTTTTCCCCACTTTTATCTACCCACCTTATGAGGCTGGGTGGACCTCAATTTGATAGAAGAGAGTAAATCGTTTACTTATTTTGTCCAAGAAACAACTGTGAAAATATTCGATGCCCGGTATACTGGAGCAGTTAAGTTAAGTAAATTGGGGTCTAGAATATTCAGGTAGGCAAAGTTTATTGAGTTTAAGCTAAATTAGAGGCCGGGATATGGAGGGATCAAAGGCTATGATAGGATCCAGAAATGAGGCCAGCCTACCATAATAGATAATTATCTTGCTCCATGGAGGGCTATAAAGTTGTAAATTGAACCAAGAGTAAGCAAAACTGTGGAAAGTGTTTTTAATAATGTTTGGTAATAAAGAATTTGTCCAGTTTAAGTCGAAAAATCTTTGAAGGGACCCTTCAACTCCACTTTGAATCAATCTTGCGCCCAATCCGAGAGTAAGATCACAAGACCGAGTATTGGTGTAAAATGGATGTAATATCAATTTAATAAAATTCTATCGACTACTTTTTGTTTCCCGTGCGCCAACTTATTTTGATGAAATTTCACCAACCACTTTCGCTTATCTATATAAAAAGTATTGTTCTATTTTTCAGAAATGTCTCGTGCTGTAGATATCATTCTCATTCAACAAATCATTAACCGCGGGATATGCGGAAGAAATTGAATTTTCTAGAAAAAAAAACTAGCGGCTATGTGAAAAAAAGCTAAAAAAATATATATAAATATATACTATAAATAAATATACTTGGTAAACGTTTTTTGTAATTTCTTTACTGTCAATTAATTAATAAATATGAAGTTAATCTGTACTAGAATGTCCCACTTTATATCTTATTAATACATACTATTTGCTTTAATAATACTGTTTGTTTTATTTCTTATTAATGAAATAAACTGGACATAGAATCTTTTTCGTTTGATACTATAAGCCTATATACGTGACTAGAAACTAGGATCCCTGGATAGAGGAAATGAAAAAAAAAGACCTGAGACCATTATCGGTTGTTATTGATCGTTAGGGTCAGTGCTCGGGATAAAATGAGGTTGTATTACTGAGCACAAAGTAGCAGGAGCCCGGTTTATTGTAATACATGACGGTAATGTGTCCTGGGCAGCTGGAGGTCCCAGTTGACCACCGGGATGGAGACCGAATCCCAATGCCAAGAGTGAGTTGGTATTCCAGCGGCCAGCGGACCATCCAGCTATTGACTAACAACACTTTGGCTTATTTATCCAGTACAGGTACGGCAATCTCTTCCTTACCGTTGTACTTTTGTCATGAGTCAACTCAAAGCTTTCGATTTCTGATGGAAATATAATATTAAAAACTTGGGTTCTTCTTTTGTCCTCAATTTCTTATTCATTATTATTTTTTTTTTTTAATAGATACCAGACTCAATAATGTTTGGCTATTGCCAGAATTGAGCAAATATACACACATATGTATATATTAAATGAACACAATTGAACTCGTTATTATATTTAGTTGAAATCAATTTCTTTATTACTTTATAAATCAAATCAATCAATCAAAAATACGTTGAGTACTTTATAAAGAAGTTCTGAAACTCTAACAACGATTTGAAAGGAAGTGAATTGGTCAGAATAACTCCATTTATCTTTTTATAAAGCTTTATAAAAGTGGAGTTTCCCCACCCAATTAATAAATTTAATATAATGTGTAGTAAAATAAGTTCGTAGCGTTTTTAATATTTCAATTTAGTACTCACTGTTTTTATAAAATCTTGTTTCCTTGGTCAATAAGTTTACATATTCTAAAAAGGTTAGTTAAGGTGCATTTATGCATCAGTTTCAATCGACATTCCTTATCTTTAAGTGGTATTTTGCTTGCTCTAAATAAAAAAGAAAAAAAAATAATTTTCGTCATTTAATGATTTTTTATTTCCAAAAAGGATAACCCGCTGCCAGACGGCTACCTAATTATGCAGTGTGTATGGCGATGGTGCCTAAGGAGAAAGCATAAGTCGTTTGCTCGGTTCAGAACCTGAAATTTTTACTTAGGAGACGCAAAGCTCTCGGGTTGTCCTTCAAATGTTGATGATGATCAAATGCAAGCATTGCCACGGACAACCCTCACTCTACATCACGGGATATCGCAGAAACGCTTAGCATATCTCATGCAAGTGTCTCAAATCATTTGTATCTCATAATCGCAAAGGCATAGTTTTCCATCACGATTATGTGTATTTGTTGTTTATTTATTTATTTTTCTCTGAATAATGATTGTTATCTGTTTTTTAGCCCTAATGAAGACCTGAAATTCAGATCAAAACGTTGGCGAATAAATAACTTTTTGTTTATTTGCTGACCGCACCCTACGCCCTTCCCCTAACCATCTTCTCCACAAACAATGATTTTATCGAGTTACTCATCCTGTCAAGTGAAGTTACTCATCCGATTAACTGAAATCAAAAAATGCAATTATTTAGTAACATGTTATTAAGTATGTTATGTTAACATGGCAACAGTATCAGACTGCCCAACGATATATAAGTCTATACCGCTATCCTCATCTCTGGAAATGGTTTTTTCAACCTGTAAATAATAGTTTTTCTTTTATCTTATTAAATTAAATATCAAATCCTTTCATATGTACTATTTGTCCTTCGTTAATTACTCGTGTGAATGGTATTTTTTCAAATAAACATAATTAAAGGTACTATAGAGGAAGATTTTTTTTATATTTAATTAAAATCGATATAGCAATTTTAATAAAATCGAAAAAAATATGAATTCTATAAAGTGGCACTTCTAGTTCAGAAAAAATGTTGCCAAATCCCAGGCATTTACCTCGCCTAAATATGTAATTTCAGTTTCAAACGTCTTTTCGTTCTTGAGCTAGGCTGTTCACACATACACCATTTTGTGGATTTTGGATTTGTACCCAGGGGAAGTCAAAACGTGTACTTTCGAAGAAAACTAGATTTCGAAATTTTTCACTATCGCAATACAGGGTTGGTCAACCCAAATTATCTTGCAAGCCACATATAAAATTATATATCCCTATATTTTAGATTTAAATTCATTATATACTATAGAAAAATCGAATCGAGGAAAAAGTGATTAAAGTAATAGATCGGCTAATTGAAACTCAGTCCGTTGTAATTTAAAAAACTGACACCAAATATTGAAATACAAAAATTAAAATGGTAACTTTCATTACAAATGCAATACGTTGAGTTCCTTTTTTTTTTTTTTTTTTTAAATAATTTATTTATTGATATTTACAACTGTATAAAAAAGACAACAAATAAATTTG
>NW_027112357.1:48447-68263 GCF_000696795.3 Halyomorpha halys | reverse complement strand
ATAGTATTAATAATTTTACTGGTCGTCGTGTTGTCGTGTATGCAAATTCTTATAGAGTGAGTTCCCTTTTTTCTTTCATTTTTTTTTATTGTTTACCCCCTATCTGGTTATTTCTGATATTCAGGAGGGAGGGGGAGATGGAAGCCAACCTGTACTAACTAGAGTGGGAAGATCAACTTTTCTTTCCTTGGAACTTGAAAATAAGACAACCCTCCTATGACGGAATTTAAATTTGCCATTTAAAACAGGAGGTTGATGAGGAGTCTCAACTTGTCTTATAGTCTTCATACAAGGCCTATTCTGTTTTATAAACTATAGTGGTATGATATCATGAATAACTAGTCTCTAGGAAAAAAAAATCCTACGAATTGAAAATTTGTATAGAATTTTCGGTCTTTCAAAAAGTCAAAACGGCAATTCAATTGGACAATAGCAAAATACGTTAGTTAAATTGGTTATTTCAGAAACGAATTGAACTAAACTTAATTAAATTCTGTTTAATAGTCAGCCATTTTATAATTCAGTTCCTGAGTGCCTCTAAAGAGGGCACAGTCTCATATGAGTACTTTGAAATGTGAGTGAGTGAACTTTACCAGGCAGAATATAATATACATTAATTGTCAAAAGGCCTGTTGTTTGCAATGCTGCATGAGAGTAAATTGTTTCACCATTGGAAAACGATTATCCTTTTAACAGTTTGTGGATGTAATCCAGTCCTGAGTTCACTCTTGCAGTCCACTTCAAACTCCAAAGAGACATCGGTCCTTTCTACTTACAGAGACGAAATTAAGTTTATCATTTCATTTATCTAATTTAGACCACTTGTAATTTTTCAAAGTACGAAGTGGCTGCGTAGAGAGTTATGAGAAAATCAATAGGCTAGGTAGGTCTTTCCCTTATCAAAGAGAAGAAGGATGGAAGGCCCCTGAAATATTCAGCAGCTTGCATTTATTCCAACCATCCGTTTACTGTCATATGATCCTCTTCCACCCTTCAGTTCCATTACTTTTTCTGCTTTCTGTCAGCTTTCTATCTCCTCTCTGCCTAGTCAAAATTAATTTTATTCTCTGTTTTTATTCCTTTATTTATGTCTATCAATCATTTTTGTTAAATAATATCAGAAATATTTTTTAAATAAATCAAAAGGTATCCTTGTCAAGTCTCAACATTCTTTATTATATCTACAGTCCAAATTTTCGGCCATTCTCAAGGAAAATCTAACAATTTACAGCTTATTATACATTCATTTGTAACAATTTAAACAACAACATTATTATTTGAGGACCACCCATAGCTCAGTGGTTAAGACGTAGTCTTATCAATATGATATCTATTGGCAGTGCCGGTTCGAATCCGGTCTGGAGCGGTGACTTTTTTTATTGAGTGACGGTCACACAAAATGAAAAACTTTAACCCCCAACCATATGGTTAGGAGGCAGTATAGGACTCCAATGGGAGTCTTGGCTGAAAAAAAAAATTAACATTATTATTATTAATTTAACATACCTTGAATATAAATTTACACCTCACATCCAAATTTAAAAATATTTTGCAGGCTGTTCTGCCTAGATCATCAGAAATATTGTGTATGGCATTATTATTTACACATTATGAGAAACATTACTTTCTTATCAAGTATTGAACCAAAAAATTATCATGGCTTTTGGTAGTTAAAGGTAATAGTAAACGTTCAGGCTTTAAATTACAGTAAGTAGCTGCTTTATAGCAGTAAAGTATAATAATAATAAAAAATGAATTACTATGCTCGTACATAGATATATCATACTGTTTTGTTCATCGTGAATGATACAATTACTAGAGGCATCTACCATCCCCCAGAGTAGCCTGCTTCCCCAGCGACCTCTGGGTTAGGATACCGGATATGTACAGGATAGGAACAAGAAGCCTCCTGTATACGAAATAGATTTTTTCGATTAAAATTCATATTGAGTGAATAGATATAGAAGCAGTTTCTCGGAAGATGAATAAATGGACATAGGCGAATAAAAGAAAAGGAAGAATAGGCTTCCAACTACGTAGGAAAACATGGACCAAAAATAAGTATTCCTTTCTTTATTCTTACAACTTCACTTCAAGGCACCTTGTCAGCATTAATACAATGGAACCAATTTCTCCAAAATCACTAACCCACCTTACTCAACTGTAATTTACTGTAACTTCGGCAATCACATAAATCCACTGTAATGTATTCGAAAAGAAGCCCTTTTTCGTGGTCAATCTCGATTATTCTTCCTTTATATAATTTTTAATTTTCTAGGCCACTAATACTAATATTATTATCCTACTTATTCAGAAAGGGTTTAGTGGCTGGTACTAAGGTGAAGGCATCGAACACTGTAACATACGTGTGTGTGTTTATACGTTACGGTCTGATCGAGTGCGTTGTCAGCTGATAACGGGTCATATTAGCTGACAAAGTATCATACCAGCTGATAGAATGTATATATCAACACAAGCCGATGGAGTCCGTCAATAAAATCACAGTACAGCGATTCCTCCCCGTTCTATGTACTCCCCGGTCTGAGGCTCCTGAGCCAAAATCGTGACAGCCAACTCACTGATAATGTCATGTGGCAAAGGAAGAGCATTTTACATATGTGTATATATTTTCGATTATTTATCGTCTATATTGCATTAGCATAAGGAGGTAAGAGAAAAACAAAACAATAAAGTAGTCATTAGGTGTTGTGAATCGCGTGCCACTTTTCCACTTTCTGAAACAATTATAAATTTTATATATTTTCACATATATAGAGACACATATGTTATGATAAAAAAGAACAGACGAATCATCAAACGGATTTAATCCTTTCAGTCTTTCGTCTTGAGAACTGGAGTCGACAATGGTAATTAAAAGACCTACAAATTATTTTTTTTTAATATATATGTATATATAGTTGACCGTAATCTAAATATATCTTCTTATATATATTTTTTTTAATATTTAACGAAACGTTATCTTTAACCTCTCGTTTAAACTTGATCTCCAGGATGGTTGGAAACGAGTGGCAGAGATGTTGTAAATAGGTAGAGGTTATTGCGACTTCACACATCCTCCAGTGGTTTCAACTCCACTTATGGGCCAGGGAGTCGCATGCTGGAATCTCAAGGAATTGACTTCAATTTATAAGAGACCTGGTTCCTCCTTTCCTTAGTACGGACTAAGTGTATATAATGTAAATAAAGTGGGAATGTGATGTATTAGCACAATGGAATAATTTAATTTAACTTACCTGATGTAAATATCTTTTACTTTTGTTTATCTTTGGGGAGATCCTGACAATAACCAATTGAAACTTTAAAAAAATCTCTTCTATCAAATATGTATTACTTCAAGAATTGTACTACAAGAAATTATTATTCAATTAGACAGTAGCAAAAAATATATAAGCTAGAATTATTTTAAATTAAGAAATCACGAATTATACTCTTGTTTGTTTTTACCACGATATTATATTCTTAGTACTTATTACTGTTACATATCCTTATGAATTTCATCTAATATTATCTAAAAATATAATGTTAAATGATTATTAATCAACATTTTTTTAAAATCAATTTATTTATTATTATTATTATTATTATTATTACTTTTACATGTGGACAGAAAAATAAAGGTGTATATAATATTAGCTATAAATCATCCACCTCCTTGTGTATGGTGCAAGGTAAAACCAGGTCAGCTCTCCTTTTACTGCACCCCTTGCTGCATTGCATATTGTTGGTTTATTTGCTCTAAATTTTAGGTTCCTGGGCTTTATATTTCATCCAAAACTAATTTTCATCTATTCTTTTTCCTCTAAACATTATTCTTATTTAACACTTTACTGTAGCTGTTAACTCTTAGTTGAATTTAGATATGTTTGGATTCAAACCCGCAAGTTAAGTTCAAAGGACATCTACTTATCTTTGGATATCTTTTGAATACATTTTTAACGAAATATCAGTAAAAATATTGATGTTATAATAAATCTTATAACAAATGAACAGAAAAGAATAATATCTCATTTAAGATCCGCAAATAAAAACAATTAAAAATAGTTTTAATAATATTTTACCATCTCCTTCGATCCAAAAACAGTTAATGAAAAACAGTATAATGACCCAAAAATCAAAACTTTGTTTTTATTACAGCTTGTAAATCTATGGCTAAATCACAATAATATATAAAGAAACTTGAAAATATGCTATACTTACAGTAAATTGAAAAAAAAAGTGGTTTTAAAGTAATATTTATATAAATATTACTTTAAAACCACATCTCATTTAATAGATTTCTTGTCGATTCTTATTTGTCTCTCAAATGTGTATTACCGAAAGTGACGTGCGACCTCGAACTTCTTTGTCGTCTTCCTGTCCCCACACATGACTTGTGGGCTCAACGTCTACTCGCGAGTATATTACACCGTTTTCAGCCTTCTTCAAAGAAGTCCTATCAATGTGACCAAACATTATCAGTGTTCCCTCCCCCTTCAGGCCATTTCTAACTTACAGAGGGTGAGTTTATCCTGTTAGTTCCTACCCTGCTTGTAACCATAGCAGGAGGTCGAGGTTCTTATTTTTGAGGCTGCCATGAAATAAATGTCGATATGGCCGGAAATGAACTGACACCATTGCAGTTACGAGATATAAAGTAATGCTTTATTCCCCTTACTATGGAATACAAAAAACATTAATCTTCTTCGCTGTTACTTAACCTCATTTCTTGACCTTCAAAGCAAAACCTTCTTTATAAAATCAGAACTCTCTCTACCATACCTCTAATATGCTTCGAGGTTATTAATTTTTGTTCTATGAAAATTTAATCAACTTTGTAGGGGTGTGTTTATTGTTGAGCGTAAGGAGACTATGAGGAAAATAATATCAACAGTTTGTAATAATTGTTATTGGTGTTGCAGCAATACCCGGTAGAGCAGACCCTATGCGGGACCCTCCAGCGGGAGAACAACTGGAAGTGCTTCATCCTCACCGCGCTGATCCTCGGCTGCATCGGGGCAATCACCTGGTGCAGGCTCAGCCATGTTACCAAGGTACGCTAACTTTATAATAATTAATACAGTATAACAAAATAGATTTTTAATAATGTAAATGTATTATTGCTTTTTATAATAATTTATAATCTTTTTATAATAATCTTTCTACCTAAAATTTAGGATTTGGGGAACATTATTAATTACTGTAATGCAAAAAAAGATAAAAAATAAAATACTTCATCATTATATTCTACTGTAAAGATTTCCTGGTAGTTGGCTTAATAGTTGAGTATTGCCAATCGAAATTCTCGTTTTATTAACATTGAACCGCCTTATTTTTTAAGAGGGGTAAAAATGATAAGAAATAAAAAATTCGGATTATTATTTACCAAATAAATAAAATTTGGAAACGTGATAAAAAAAAAAATAGTCTTCTCTGTATCGTTCCAATGTTAGTATATGTACCGCCGAAGCGAGTACATAAAAAAAAGTAGCTCGTCATAAAAATTGGTATTATACATTTTATTACTATTAATTAAATTAGTTTCACAGAATCAAATGATTTATAGATACAATTTATAGTAAATATTTCTAATACCTACAAAGAAATACTATGTATACTGTCGTCGATTGAGATACCAGGATAATTGCTGAAGGCAATCATTCAAAAATAAGTTGATTAATTAATTAAGATTAAGTTCTGCTAAACTTTCCTTATTATTGAATTCCTTTCCAAAGGCTTTTTGAATATATCAGTTTACTAACTAAATATCTTTATATTTATAAAATATTGTTACCATTAATTATATAATATAATAAGGGGTGGTATTGTGTAATATTAAATTATATAAACTATTTAAAGGAACTTCGTATTTATTTACATTGATTACATGATTGCCATAAAATATTGTTTACATTATAAATTCTTACCTTATATCTTTTATAGGAATTAAATTACCCTAAGCTATAAAAATCTCCACTTTCGATTTTTGTGGTGATTACAATAAATTGCCTATAGAGCAGGAAGCCTATAGAGCAGGAAGTTAAAAATGTCCTTTACACATGAGCACTTTTACTTAAAAAAATATGCCTTGCTGAGTTTTCTCATATAAAAGTAACATTTTTTTTTTTTTTACACCAGTACGGATTGCCAAGATTACACTAGTAAAAAATTTATCTCCGCTAACTACCAATAATTGACAAACTAGAGCCATGGCAAACAAGAATACAGAATAAACTGAATAACTTTGCCCATTGTAAGAGATTTAGATTTGGAATCCCAGAAAAGGATTACTTAGTCTAAAAAGGATCATAGCTTCTGGGTTTTCTTCTCAAAGAGGATTAAGAGATTAGGTTCCTTCGCACTTTGAGGTTCACACTTTTCATGTTGCCACTAGCCTTGTAGTTTTATCTTCCATTTTTATTTTTTTCATCTTTCGCAAATATTTTTAAAGGTTGAATTGTATTGATTACATTTATAAAAATTTATTTAGATCAGAGAGTTCTCCTTCCTAAAAACTTCATAAAGGAATATTATTATGTTCAATTACTACATTGAAACATTTTAATATACTGTAAAAGTATTGTAAGTTTAAAAAATTTGCAAAATACAAACTTTGTAACCACTTATGAATGCTAATTACTTTATCACAATTAATCATATCGTTTAAGTATTCCATGATATTTTCAACTTATTTTATTTTCACTTTAAGAAGCTTGTATACAACTTCCATAGAAGTTTTCACAACATGATTCTATCGTTTGGACTTCCTACTATCACTTTATCCCTGCAAAACTTCTAAAATCGTGAGATGAATAATTTCTAGATTTAATATAGTAACACTCAAATCATTATCTTGATTATTTCGATAACAGTTTAAAATGTTTGTTTGGTTAAAAACTTCCTCTAGTTTCACACTCTATTGTTCATTGATCACTGTATTGTACAGCATTAATAATCGATTTTTTATCAAATCACTTACATATACGTGAGATTAGTTGTTCTCTATAGTTATTATCATAGGGAGCGCAGTAAGCCGTAAAGAGTAAAACGCTAAAGATCTATTTCTTATTTATTGTGTTAAAATTATTTATTGTGTTAAACCAATAGTGAGCCAAGACATGGGTTCTGGAGCCTTCCTGGACACACCTTGTCTCTTTTAAATTAGTGCCCTTTACTAGGGAAAACTAGACGTTTGAGTGTGGTCTTGAACAAATCACCTCTCAGCACAACGATTGATCAAGAAACAGTACTTCCTAACATAGTATTGAACTCCTTGCCTATTATGGTTCTTTTTTTTATTATTATTATTACTGAATTAATGTTATAAAAAAAGAGATCATTTATCTTTTTTATTGCGTAAACTCAAGAATGCCATCGAACAAGAAAACGTATTTGCTGCTTTCCTGGCTATTAATAAAAGCAGGAGGAGCCTACTCAACCAAGCAGACCAATGAGCTACTAGCACTATCCCAGGATCTTCGTTTTCAACCAGGATAGGACTCTTGACGTCTTCGCTACTTCACCTGAACGTCGATCTTTTTTAACGCGAATACCACGTTTCAAAGGTATATTGGACATATCCTGAATTTGTAGTCAAGTTAAGCAGATAATCAGAAGAATTAGAATGGTCCAGAGGAAATGATAAATAGTATCCAAAGAATACTTTCAGGCTATAAATTCAAAGAGAGAGGTTGTAGTAATAAATAATTGGGAGCTGCTATAAATTGCTCTTTCCCGTGATAACGAGGATACAAACATCGGACGTAGAGCATACCATTAAATATTTAGATATTGTTTTTTATATTGATATTGTTTTTTTGATATTATATTAAATATCTATTATTGTTACATATATTTTCTTCCTCTCAATTTTCATTTTCTTTTCATATTTAAATTTTAAATTATTAATAACTAATATGTTCATACTTCTTTGCATTATATAACTTCATTTTTATTTAATTTCCTTAATTATGTTATTTTACCCACTTTTTCAATTACCTATGTATACATTTTATTTCCCGCTTCTCTCATCACTTCATTTTATTAATTCTATTTTGTAAAATTATTCTTTTTATACTTTCCTTTTTATTTTTTCAATTTTCTATACTTACTGTGGTTGTTATCTTGTTTTGTTTTTAGCCCTGAAGAAGGCTAGAAACTCTAGCCGAAACGTTGGCACATTAAAAATAGGTTAATCGAACTTATTTGTGTTTTTCATTGACCGCACCCCCAACCATCTTCTCCTCATTCATCATCCACGGTCAACTATCTCTCATAATTAACTAAATAAGGTGCGTACCACGATAAAAGAAGGTAAAATGGCCGTTACTATTAATATCTAATCTGGATTATCTCTCTAGGAAGTCTGGTGAATCAATTCTTTTAAAACATTTTTTAGGTTAATCACTTCCATCTTTGAATGAATTATTTATTATTTATTCATGACATTGTACAACGTTTCGGGACGTCTGTCCCATATTCTAAGGTTTTATAGCGCATGAATATGGGACAGTGGTCCCGAAACGTGGTACAATGTCATGAATAAATAATTCATTTAAAGATGGAAGTGATTAACCTCAAAAAAGTTTTAAAAAATATTAATATCTAATAAAATAATATCCGATGGAGTATAAAAACCTTTATCGGGCATCTTTCTAATACGGTGATGTTATACGTACCGAGGATATATTTATGTGCTACTTAGATTGTGACTTATGGCTGCTTTGTAGCGTTTGTCCATTTCTCAGCGCATGTCTAATGTACCGAACGCCTTGTTCCAGACAACGTTTATTTAAACCACGGCAATAGTGCAATGTGCTAAAAGACTTAGTGTTGAAGAGTGCCATCGAAATATGAGGACTCTGGGGCTATTGCAGAAAGAAAATTATTTTGAAGAATTTAGTAAGGCACAGAAGTTCATTTCTCGGTGAATTTAAAATTCGATAGATACAAATGTGAGAAGCAAGTACTTCCGAGAGCCCTCTATCACGTATGCGGCTGAAAGTCTCAATTGAGCCAGGCCTTATGCTCAGAAAATGCCTCCAAAACTCTATACTCATAATAAGCTTTCATAAGGTTAATTACGAGCTGGTGAGGTTCCTAAGACAAAAGTACCTCAAAGAGATACATTGCATCAACGGATCCAAGAGATATTCTCAAATCGTAGCTCTTCGTTAGGCCAAAAGGTTGCATTCGTCGAGACAGAGCGAATTTAGAGGTCATTACAGCGGGTCCAAAAACAGGCGATTAGAGTGGAAAGAGAAAATGAAGAAATATATGAGAAATGCATCCCTTCCCTCAAAGGAAAAATCTACCCGCTTTCAGAGAAAGATTATGTTGTGAGAGGCCTCAGGTTTGGATCTCCTGGAATAATTCTGAACTGGACTAAGAACTTTCTGGAAGACCTCTTGATTATTAGGGAAACTGTTATACTTACCAACAATATTATTCTAGACTCCTAAAAAATTATAGACCATTATTTGCATATGGCATGTACAAAAATTTAATAGAAGAAATAAAAGATACCATAGGAAAAAATAACAGAATTTTAAAAAAAAAAAAAAAAAAAAAATACGGGTCTCATTTCTGATAGACTAATATGCTATGTGCTACTGCAACCAGTAAGCTATGCTTGTAAAAAAATAAAGCAATTCTCTTTGGATTATGCTGAAATATAAAAAGGGAATGCAAATAACCATCATTGTAAAATGTGAATAAAAAAAAATATTACACTGCCTAAAAGCATTTCGTTGTAATATGCCCGCAATTAGATTATTTCCATGAATATTAAAAAGCTCTTTGCATTGAAGAAGGAATTTGAACTCGATTTCTTCAGAATTTTAATAAGGCCCACAGAGTTTCTAAAAATATATTTCAGCTACGTGAATGGCAATTAAATTTGTATTATATTATCAGCTGGCACGTATTTAAAAATCTTAAACAAGCTCATTAAAACTTTTCCAAGACCAAGTATAAAATGTCTTGTACCTTCTTTATAACATAAAAGGAGCTCATTATTTGGATGTGATTTCAAAGAAAATTATTGTTCGTTAATTAATAATAATTAATGTTATATTATCATACTTACAATACACATAGCTCCCACAACCAATGACCATATTACCAGCACTATAACCCATTCGCTTTTTAATAACCAATTTATTTAAAATTTCTTGACCTCCCAACAGACTCTCTGAGGCTTTCATTCTTTAGAAGCAGTGTATGAGTATAAATATATGAAAAAAAAATTAAGCATTTTTTAACAATATATTAAAAAAAAATAGCTAAACTAAACTTCAAACCTTTTTTATTACCAAAGGCAAATGGCTTAGGTATGACATAGGTTTACAATCTAAAATTTGGTTTGATATTTTTGGCTAATCTAATATTTTAGTTAAGCATTTTTTAACAATATATATGTATAGAAAA
Source organism: Halyomorpha halys (assembly GCF_000696795.3). NCBI lineage: Eukaryota > Metazoa > Arthropoda > Insecta > Hemiptera > Pentatomidae > Halyomorpha > Halyomorpha halys. The sequence continues at coordinate 57,838 of NW_027112357.1, read as the reverse complement.
AAATTCCCTAAACCAAACCTTGTTTTATTACCCAAAAAACATTACATAGTTAGACAACCTAAAATTTGGTTTGATAATTTTGGCTATTCTAAATGGATTTTATTGTACTGAAACCGAAAAGGAACTCCCTATCATTTAATCTCGTTCAGATTTTTCTCAAAATAATAATATGTAATATCAGCTTTGTTGCACAAAAATCAAGAAAATTGTTCTCAGCACCAAGGGTAGAGAATGTTATAAAACATATCAAATACCATGTATTCAACAATATAGTTTCTTGTATTTATAAGTATTTGGTATGTAATTCTTAAAATATATTTCGAATTATTCTTTATTTCCTTCAAATCAAGCAAATGTATAATTTTAGTTACCATCCAAATGCAAAACATTTATATTTGGCCAATGTTTTTACGAGATACAAACGTTTCATATCGAATTTCAAAAATATATTGTCGTGTACGGGGCTTTGGGTGTTATAAGCCCGAACAGGGATTCCCCGTACACATATTATATTGAATTTATTCATATTTTCATGTATTTATGTTATATATTTATATTTGTATTCCTGTATTTATATTATATATTTTTATTTTATGTATCTCTATTGGTTCCTGATGGGAACAGACTGAAAAAGTATGCGCTATATTTACTTCAAACACTAGATACCATAGGGAGTATACTAGATACGCCTTTCCTAGATATGAAATCTATAATTAATCATTGGAGTTCTTTTCCAACGATACCGAGTTCACCTATTTACTATGCTATTATATATGATGTGGCATGCAGGGATTACCAAGTAGAGTTCTTTAGTTCATATACTTTTCCTAGTTGATTAATTCGCCATAGGAGGAGTGTGTGGAAAGTGTTCTAGATACGGGATTAAATATCGGAAGGAAAGTAGGTAGTAGGACACTGGTGGAAAGAGCTGTCTTTTAAGGGTTGAGTTATGTTGGTCGGGCATGCATATTGAATGGCAGCCTTAACAATTCATAGCACGGCCTCATCTCTCTCGCTACCTTAATCGATAGTGTCCCTTTCTCTACCTTAATCGACCATTGCTGAACAATAAACAAATATGACAGATTTGAAATCGCATAAAGATGTAGTGTAATGATGGACCAAAGAAAATAATGAATATATAACGCTCAAATCGTGATTTGAAACTAACGAACAGTTTATCCTTGCTTACCATTCTTATGAACGACCAATTGTTATTTTGATAATTCTAAATGATATAGATAATATTAATAGATTGTAGGAAGATGGTCCAGGTGGTAGTCAAGAAAGGTACAAAGATAGTAGAAAACAATTTATACAAAATAACTAATTACGAATTGGTTATATTTGGTTTGACCAAAGAGGTTAAAATGTTATTTAGTAGTGTAGGTTAAATTTTCATTATTGATTACATAGATTAATGAATGGTATTACAATTTACTTGGTGGTTTGTTTCTGATATTGAGATTCACTGTAGAGCTTGAAGATTAGCTCTTTTGTTATTTTCGGTTTTCCCACCTTGATTCCATCCCCAGCCTGGCTACGTTGAAGAAACTACTCACTCCTCCTGGGTAATAGTAAACTTCCAGAAAAATGAAGTTGCCCAAGTTAGCCTGTGTTCACTCATCAAAATTGCTTTGTTCATACTAATTGGTACTGAGCTTACTTTGTTTTCCACTAGATTGTAGCAGTGTTTGAGGAGGCTTCTTCAAACTGGTTGTGTGAAATTAAAAATAACATAACTATCTTTATATTTTCATCATATCTTGGTAACTAATTGGAACAGATATTTTATTTATGCTTTTATATTCTACGACTTAATGTATTTCGTATTATTTTTTCTAAAATTGTTGGCTTTCCAACGGTGTATAAGAAGTCTATACTAGAACTTTTATTTCTGGAAATGTGTTTTAACCTTTAAAAAAAAAAATATTTTTCTTATCTCCTTAAATTTGTTATTAAATGATTTTACAGTTTATATTTATTCAAAACCCATTCACAAAGACCTTAACATCCCATTCGTTGCAGATTTAACCCAAAACAGATATGCGTCTTTTCATTCCAAACTCCTTAACCATTCTAACCCATTAATTCTTAATCTTTCATCCTTAACAATCCTTGATAATCCTCCGAGGCGTCTTAAAAGAAGATGGCCACGGGACCTTCTAATTTAAATTAAAGTTTGAAGTATATGAAAAATACAACAAATTTACCTATTGTATTATTTTATACAGTTGTAAATTACATTAAATAAATAATTAAAAAAAATATTTATTCATATTGAGATATGTTTAAAAATGTGAAATGGATAATGATTTCAGATAAACAAAATTAGAGGTTCTTTAGAGAAAGAATTTTTTAAATAATCATCAATTAAGCCATATCAGACTATTTCAACGAGTATAAGACTTTTATTAAAGAACAGTTCATCTTACATAGACGCGAGTTCAATCGAAATCCTTTGAGCCATTTTCGAGAAATGGTCGTGGAAATGGAGCGTCACTTCCAGCTGGTCGATTTAACCCAAAAATGTGCTGTCATGTCTCAGGTACATATTCACCTTAAATGTCTAATTTCAGTTTCGAATAACTTTTCATCTTTGAGTTAAACTGACCACATTTCTATAACATCCTAGGTACATTTTAATTTATTTTATATTAATATTTTAATAGGTTATTTTAGCTCTGTACAACTTTTTATTTTTGAACTAAGCTGTTAACGTACTCACAGACACATATTAAGCGATCACAGAGATCTAGTTTGGACTCAGGGAACCTCAAAACGTGAATTTCAAATTTTTCATGGATGCGATACTGTCCCCTAATTTATGTTACGTACATAGCTAAGTGAGAGTAAAAAAACATTTAAATCCAATAAATATGTTGTTAGTAGAAACTTGTCATCCATTACATGTTTTTATAAACATTTAGGCAGGTTCTCATGAAAACCCATTATATTTTACTTGGATTAACTCGACCAACAAATCTCATTTTAGATGCTAACTTAAAAGAAAGCTAAACTCCCTACAATAGACAACAAGCAAACCATCATTAAACCATAATCATGATAGTAAATTCATATGAGAGAACTTATCAAATATTACTTTGGTTTTTTTTTTTTATCATAATAAATAATTAATTAAATAGTGAACCCTTAAGTAACTATATGCAGGATTTTTCTTAGAATTGTATTTTTTTATAAATCTCTATTTTTAAATGACTTATTTCCTAAGTCTATTTCTTGATAACTAATTAATTCTTGAAAATTACTAAGCTGTCCATTACTAAATTTACTAAGGACACCCATCCTCAATTTCATATCGCAAATGGCTGTGGTCTAAACCCGGAAGTGGTGGAAGAAGCCGCAAGTTCTCGGTCTCTCCCTTCTGCTATGTATCTTCAATATGCCGAGAGAAACTTTCATTGACAGAGAAGGAATATGACACTTCCTTATCAAATAACAGTTTATAGTACCCCCTTTTATCCTAATGTCTGTTGTTATGAATGAATTTTTTTAATTCAATTTTATTTTGTTAGAATCACTGGTCGATTTATTACCTTGTGGAAAATTTAATCTTTTCAATGATTTCAAATATAGGAATTCATGTTTTTTTTTTCTCTAAGCTTCTTAAAACTAATTTTATTTATCGTTAAGGATTAATTAATTAATTAATAAGAGATTAATGTTAGTAATAAGAGATTAATTTATTGATTTATTTTATCGTTAGGGAAATTAGTTGTCAACTATTCAGTTATTCCTGTTATACTTAGCGATTCTATATGTATACTAGTATTTCAAACTTAAAAAATTATGAAGATACGTATTTTCGGACGAATCATATAAACAAAATTTGAAAAACAAAAATTAAATAATAAATTTTCAAATGAAGTTAAAGTATATACACCTTTATTACTGATAGACGTTGTTTGTTCTCTTTGATACGTAATTAGACTAGTTTTTGATAAAATTTTATTTTTATTATTAATTATTGCAATTTCCCAAGATCAAATTTAATAAATAATAAAAAAACAAGAATATAATTAGCAACATGAGTTTTTAAGTAGAGCATTTTCAAAAAATTCTACAATTCTTATTTAATATTTTATTCAATTCATATTCCATATTATTACAGTTGAATATGTTGGAATTATGTTGATACCCAATATATCTCCGATATCTTTATAGTGAAAAAAGGGAACATTTTTCACAAAATTCCCAGGGTTCCTTGAACAAAAATGTCCTCTCCTTTCTTCCTTTATGTGTAGAGGTTAAAGCGAAATACAGAAAATTCCAATACTTAACCATTTGATTCTGCAACACTATAATTAAAAGCTTCTACAGGTTCAGTAAAAATGTTAGCCATTGCATACAATGTCATATTTTTCTAAACCATTTCCGTTCAACCTGTCTACTATGATAAGTGAAATTAAACACAACAGTTTGAAGATGTGATTAAATTAATTAGAAATTTACTATTTATAAAGATTGTTTTTCCTTTAGGACAATACTGAACTGAGAACACTTGTTTCTATCATACAGCAGAAAATATTAGATTTATTATTAGATCTATAGACAATAATAGACTCTAAGCTTTAGAAATTTTTGGTGCTTCGAATAATTATGGAAACTGTTAAAAGTTAATTTTTTTTTATATCACTTTTGTCTTTAGATCTATGAAATAAAATCACAATCTGTTTTTCTGAACCTGACGACTAACCTATAAGATAAACTAAGCTTTTTTTAGTGAGGAACGCCATCCACTCGAACGTAATATTTGTTCTCACATTTAAATATTGCTTATAAAGAAACACTAAGACCTCTCTAGAGTATATTAACCCAATCACCGATAAATTATTAATCATATTTTCAATGTTTTATTTTTCCTAGTACCAACTGATACAGCAACAACCTATTAATAACATAACAAGCACAGGCTTGTTATGTTATTAATAGGAGTTGGCTCTTTTAAAATTTTTATTTAATTAGAAACCTTTTTAAGATTTCCTGTAAACAAGAGGAAAAGCTTTTCACCTTTAGCCGCGTACTGCTAATCAGTTTTTAGGTCTACAGGCCCATTTAATTAATAAAAGAAACTTCCTTTTTTAGAATTACTGAGTATATTTTCCCCCTTGTTTTTTAAAAAACAAATAATGATATCTTAAGCATCCAGAAAGAAAAGGTAAACACCAACTAAAAAAAAATTAAAGATTTAATATAAGTATTTATAAATTTTCTTTCACAACTGCAAAAATTAATTTAAGAATAAAAGAGTCAAAATGCTTAGCGATGGGAAAAAACAATTCATTGTGTAAAAAGAAATAATGTCCTGTCTTGTACTTGACCTAAAAATTAAATAAAATATTTTTTTTTTTTAATTTTTGAGGTGAAAAAACTTTCAAAATGAATGTAACCTATTCAATATTTTTCACTGTACAGCGTTTCAGGACAATTGCCCCATACTCATACATCTTTACAATCGTTAAATTAAGTTATTATTATCAACAATTTTTATATATGTATATTTAAAATTATTGTAATCATATTTTCAATTTCTCTATTAAAATCATGTCATCTATATAATCATAGTTTAAAATTGTTTTACACTACATTAATTAATTTATTGGTGCATCTCTATAGCACAAACTATCCCCCTATATTAGACATTACCTCTTTGGACCATATCAATATGTCCAATATACTGTTTTATTACGTACCTATTTATATGTCCAATTAATCTATCGTGTAAATCAAGTTAAAATTTATGATTGGATCATTTTACTCTCAAATATCTTCTCTGATTTTTTTATATAGGGTGTAGTTTTAAGCCCAATAGAACTTGAAATTGTAAAAAATAACACAAAAAATTAAATTGTAATCAAAATTGTTTTTTTATTCGAAAGATCAATACGTGACATTAACATTTGAAAATGATTTCGGGCATATGGGCACCGCGGCTGTTCTTGACGAAGCGCATTCTGTAAAATTGTGTTCAGCGATGAGGCGCATTTTTGGCTTAACGGGTTTGTTAATAAGCAAAATTGCCGCATATGGTCGTGCGATTTGACACCTCTCGATTATTTCCTGTGGGGCTACGTGAAGTCACTGGTTTATGCTGATAAACCAGCAACAATTGACGCCTTGGAGGCCAGCATTGTTCGTGTTATTCGTGACATACGGCCAGCAGTGCTCGAAAAAGGAGCCCAAAATTGGACGTCCAGAATGCGCTTCGTCAAGAACAGCCGCGGTGCCCATATGCCCGAAATCATTTTCAAATGTTAATGTCACGTATTGATCTTTCGAATAAAAAAAAAATTTTGATTACAATTTAATTTTTTGTGTTATTTTTTACAATTTCAAGTTCTATCGGGCTTAAAAAAACACCCTATATCTATATGGCTAATCTATTTATTATAGGGAGCGCCGTAGCAGCGTGGTACGGAGTCAGTAGCTTAGGCTACTGACTCCAAGGACTTGGGTTCTAATCCGGCTGGGCAGAAAATTATTTTCTGTTACACTATAGCCGTAAGTCAACCCTGTGGGTTATGGAGCCCTCCTGGGGTCCACCCAGCCCCATAGTCGAGCGTGATTCTGACTAAATCACCTCCTTGCACAACCGTTGGTCCAATAACAGTACTTACAAAATACTGAACCATTCATGGAATGTCGTGGTACAGATTTTAATTTTTTTTAAATCTATTTATCATATCGAAATAATGTGTATTTAAATGTTTTGTGTCTGTTTTATAGTCTTGAATATTTTTGGTTATATAATTGCTTCCAGAAACCTTCTGATTTTAGTATTTTGTGTCATGTCTATTATTGTGGGATTGTCGAAGTTAAAATTATGGTTTAACGTTATACTATGGTTAGCTAGTGCAGTACAATTTATATTGTTGACATTTTTACTGTTTGTGAAATGTTGCTTGATCTTGGTATAAGTAGGATGTCTCTTCAATATTTATTTTTTCACAATCACACAATCTAGCTTATGCACAGCATTTAACTAAATTTTTCTGACTAGATAATACACACAATACCCAGCTTAATATTATTTCCACCGCCAGCGCTGGTTATTTAACTATTTTACTTTAAAATGACAAGTCAAATGACAGAGTTTATGTAATATGTATACATAAAACCAGTCACATGTGATTTCTAATTGCGTCCCGAAAATGCAATAGTTGATTTTCACCCCACATTTGCAGAAATGCAAGTTCTGTAGTACTTACTATTTTTCCATGAATTAAAGAATCCATTGATTACATAATGACAAGAGATTTTCCAATCACATTGATTTTTTTTATTACCACTTTAGTACTAATTTCCTCGGCCATCTATGTAAATACTGTTTAGTTTTCATAATATTTAGAGCATTTTCTGGACAAGTATTTGAGGAACACGGTGACGAGATGGGGCTGGTTTGTAAAAGAACAAAATTTCTCAAATTTTGATCATACAATACAGGTTCTTGTAAATTAAGAATATTTTAAAATTATATGTCAATGGTTTACTTCACAACTTTAACTCAATTAATTTTCCTAATTGAGAGAACCTTTAATTGTAGTTTTCGTAAAGCTTGTGGAAATGTACTTAGCACGTACCTAGAAGTAAGCCATCGATACATTTGTCTTGTCCCTGACTTGTAATATTTATCAATTATAATAAAATGTATTCATATAGTCTCAATATTTTTTATTCACTCAAAACTCCAACGTTTTGGCTAATTTGGCCATTCTTCAGGACACCTATAACATTAATAACAAATTTATTATTATTAAAATTAAAAAAAAAAGTATATGAATTATTGATTTTTCTACCTTAATTGAAATTTTGCAGCATCAACATGTCATTAAAAAGGATACTATTCTGCCTGTGTCTAATATCATTAATCTATTTAATATTTTAAACATAAATTAATAAGATAAAAAAAATTTTTTGTCTATTATTTCACTCAATCGTAATTCTTTTTATTTACAATTTCTGTTAAAATATTATCACCAACTTATCAACCAACCAAATCGTTTAACTTATCTCAAAGACCAGATTTGGCAAAGATTCATTATATTTCAAATGCTATTTTACTTTATTCTCTTATTTATTTTAGTATTAAAAACCTATCAAATTTAATAATAAATTATTCACCGCATATACAACAATTTTCATCACTAATTAATTTTACTAAAAATGTCTGTTGGTTCAAAATTCTAGTGTCTGATTTGAAATTAACTGATATTTATTATAAATATTTACCAATTGTATAAACGAAATATTTTTTTTTTTAATTAATAATTTCACTTTATGTTTTCCTTTAAAATGATATAGTATCCATCAGGCGTTCTTTTATCTTCCTCATTTAATTATATATAGGGGAGGAGCGAGACCATGAAGCTTTTGAAAATAATCCATCTAAAGGGATTTGAATTAAATTAGAGGGCGAATGATTAAATTATATGAATATATGATTAATATTTATTTTTAAATAAGGTCTTTTGACGATTATGAACTCAAAATGTTTACAGTTCTTGTTAGTTTATTACTAAGACTTTGTACCGCACCCCCGTATATTCCGTCTAGCCGAACATATTTCCCGATGCCAGTGACTTCGAGAATGTTAATTTAATTATATTGCTGGTAAGGAATTAGTAGTATCGGGTAGCATTTCCTATAGTGGTTGGTAGGTTGCGCTGTTGTTAGCCTATACCAATTATAGCGCCACCTGATCATTAACAATAAAATTACCCACCGTCTTAGCATTTGGAAACTTAATATTACTCGTTGACAGAACAAGTATTTTTAACACATCTAATTTGATGAGTGACATCACTATCACTGTCGAATTATTTATATGAAGTACATATGTTCTTGTAGGTATACTTTTGTTCCATCCTACCAAAACATTGAAACATTTGTGAACCATTGTGAAAAAAAATAACAAACCCATTGTGAGCTAATGGCGACCATAAAAATAATTGACAGTATCTATTTTGAGGTTAAAAGTGAAACATTCAAGTTGTTCTTCGGATGTGTACATGATTTTCTGCAACGCAAAACATCAGCAAATAAGTTATTAAATAAACGTTGAAAATTAAATTAAAATTACTGTGGATATTATATGAGAAGAAGATGATTTTATGTCCGATCAGTAAATGAACATAATGAATTAAAACATATTTTATTAGTACCAATTTTTTTGGCCAGAATGTCAGGTCTTTATCAGGGCTAAGAATAAAAAACGAAATAATAATTATAATAAGGAATAAAATAAAAGTACAGAATAACAAGAAAATTAGAAGAAACATATAATTTAGGTATGTAAGTATTATTGAAAGAAAATATGTAATGTAGTAATACAAGAAGATTAAAGCAGTATAAGATTAATATTAAAATTATT
>NW_027112357.1:38750-47847 GCF_000696795.3 Halyomorpha halys | reverse complement strand
AGACTGCTTTATTCTGAATAGTAATCCTATATTTATACTTTCTAGAGTTGTTGACAGAGGGAGTTAGGTATTAAGATTATTATTACATACCCCGTAAATATAACTTATATATATATATATAATTTATGAGGTAGAATAAATGGTATAAGAACGGATAAATAAGTCGGTGAATATTTGTCGTAATATTTATTTATGTATTATAAATGTAGATAAAAAAAATGGAATAATTGGCTTTTAAAACTCTGTAGAGATATTTTCCCGGAGGGTTAGGGTAGTCGTCGATATCGCATTGATAATTCTGCTGAACGCAGAGCATGACCTTTTTAAATATAACCAATCCAAGACCCCATTACTCTCCCCTGCATATATTTTATCGGATAAGCAATAGTCCTATACTCCCTCAAATTGTTTTTTTTCTTCAGATCCACTCATTACTAAATAACAAATACTTCAGATGAAATTAAGATTGTAAAGGCTGTATAAAAGGGAGTAAATTATTTAAAGCTAATAAGTAGTTATAGTTGAATTGTATGTAAAAAAAAAAAGTATGTATTACATAGTCAATTAGTAGTTACTTCAACGGTTGTGTTAATGAAAAGATATTGGCTTTAGAAACTGGCTATGAGAGTAATTTCCTCAACATTAATTACTAAATCGATAGCCGAGAGCCCAGTAGCCGAAACCCGATTATCCAGCTTTACTTCATAAACAAACTTGATAAACGCTTTCGTATTCAGTTAATTTTTTTTTTTTAATAGTAGTGGCAGGTACTTTTTTCAGCTCGAATGAAAAAAGTTTTCAATACGAACTTTAATAATTTGGAACTAGGAAATCCTTAATCAAGATTAGTCTCAGGATTAGCATTGAAAAGTTCGGATTCAATTTACAATTTGAATTTTTATTGTATTTATGGGAGAGATTTTTATCGAACTTGTGATATTTTGCACAGTATTACTACCTTTGTGTTATTTTTTTGGTACCGCCGTGTTATATGCGGTTTCAGTCGCGTGATGAAAGCTTTGAAAGCATTGAATTGAAGTCCAAAAAATGCAGCTTAATTTGTGACCCGTGTAGGATCATGTAGGAAATCATTCGGCAGGAAAGATATGTTGTAAATGGGACAAGATGAGCCTATCGAAATAATAGGTTTATATCTCTATCTAGGGACCATGGTCAGTATAGACGGAGGTGGAAATGAGAATATAAGGAGAATGCATAAAGTCAACTAATTTGTTTAAGGAAGAACAATGATGTTAATGTTAGGAACAAAGATGTCTCTACAAAGAGGACATCAAGATCCTGCTATCTATTGGTAAACCAATGAACTAGTACGGGCACTGTACTAAAGTGAACAAGAAGACAGTTTATAGCTCCTCAGAGCGACAGGATTTTTAGCTAATGTTGAGCCAAATCACGATGACTGATTAATTATAAATCGCATCCAGGAGAAGGAGCAGAGGTGAAAAGGAGAGAGAAGAACAGGATCATACGCTCCATATCAACCTCATCTACCATTCACTTAGTAAAATTGTAATATCTTTTATTATGCTCTAACATATCATAGTTTGAATTCAACAGTTAGAACTAAATTTACTATCAACACACTAACCCATATTGTACACCCTTTTGGATTGAACACCACTTAAAATAAGTTTTTTTTTTATTCTTATTAATTAATCAAAAATCGATGTTTACTTGTCCTTTTCACTTTGAATAATTTATTCCAAATCTCCTTACAAATGCAGGCTACATCTATTGTACCAGCCATGACAGCTAGTTATTATTCTGATAATATTCCCCAGCATTGTATATCGCAATGATGAGAGATAGTTGATTTATATGAGGAGAATATGGTTATAGGGGGAGGGAGGGTAGGTGTTGTCAAAATATAACTCAAATAAGTTGGAATAACTTATTTAATAGTGCCAACATTTCGGCCAGAATTTCTAGCCTTCATCAGGGCTAAGAACGAAGATAACAACCAATGAATACAATAAAGAAACAGAATGACATAAAGTAAATAATTGTATAGAATGAAATAAATAAAATTAAACTGATGAAAGAAGTGAATATAGGTAATTGAATAAGTAAGTAAAAATACCATAATTAAGGAAATAAAATAAAAAATCATGAAGTTATATAATGCAAAGGAATATTTTAATTTATTAATAATTTAAAAATTACAATTATGGAAAGAAAAAAGAAAATATATGTAACTAATTCTTAAGTTCTGCTATATCTAATCTTCGTATTTTCTTTTAGACCTCATAACACACTATCTAATATTTACTCAAAATTAAAAGAACCTATCATTCTTCTACACCGATCACGTGTCGTACACCGCATCCCTTGCTCCACCCCTAATTGTAATTCGGCTTACATCTGTGAAACCAGAATTCTCTTAAAATACCGCACCAAACAACACAAATATTCTGTTTCCTCACATAATCATTCTCCCTCAAAACTTTCGGAACATCCTCTTTCTTTAAATCATTCCTTCGATTTTAACAAAACGTCCATACGTTCGTAACCATGACAAAAGTCTCTTCTCTGAAAGCTTCTATATCTAATTAGAACTTTCTTCCGTCAATTTAAGAACCAAAAAGCACAACTTATCGTTAACATATTCGTAAATAGTTAATTTATTAACTTTTTTTTTTTGTACACCCACTTTGTAACGTACTGTTTCACTTTTTTAACTTTTTTTAAAACATTCGTCGTCACTGATTTATACTTTTCCTCTTTTTAACAGTTTTTAAATATCCAAATACTTATAACGCATTATCATCTTCCGGTAACTTCGTTATCCTTGTAACATATTTTTAACATTTTATAAATCATTTGTCTTCACCCTCTTACACTACACGCTTTCCTCTTTTAAATATCTTCTACTTTTTTTTTCTCTTTTTTTTCCCTCTTTCTTTTACCTCTCCCCCTCCTTCTCTATTCTTTTCTTAATTTTTCTTACCCATATTATTAATTATGTTCATTAAATATTACTATCGTTATTGTTTCTATTCACTTCTTTTTTCAAACTTCCTATTTTGTTTCTTTATCTAATACTATAGTTACATAAATTTTCTTTCCCTCAATTTTATTTTTTCTTTCCGTAATTTTAATTTTTAAACTGTTAATAAACTAAAATATTCATATTCCTTTGCATCATATAACTTTAAATTTTTATTTCCTTAATTATGTTATTTTTACTTACTTAGTCAATTACCTATATATACATTTTATTTTCCACTTCTTTATCATTTTAATTTTATTGTTTTCAATCTGTAAAATTATTTACTTTAAATCATTCTGTTTGTATTAATAAATTACACTAGCTATTAAATAAGTTATTCCAACTTACTTGTGTTATATTTTGACCGCACCCCCAACCATCTTCTCCTCATATAGTATATCACAATTAATACGGGGAACATCTGAATTAAACAGGAGTATTTGTTCAGTTGTACAAAGTTTGGTATCAACTCCGCCTGTTAAAAATTAATGTCCTCTCAGTACTCATGTATGCATCCGAAACTTGGAGGGTAACCAAACCAAATATGGAAAACACTAAGTAATTGTTCATATATGCTTGAGAAGAATACTTGCCATTAACTATCCTGAAATGATTCTCAGTAAAGGATAAAGAGAGGAGACTAGCCCTATTGATGTATCTCTACTCCAGTGGTTCCCAAACTTTGTTGTCCTACCATCTCCTTTCAAGGAAAAATATTACTTAGCGCCCCCTGGAAGTTAATTTTTTTTTTATTTTAATAGTAATCTATAGTATAATTTACAGGTATTAATTTGTCTACCTTTTTCGAAAAATATTGCAAAAAAAGGTTGTTTTTTTTTTAAATTTATTTATTGCGATTTACAACTGTACATAAATACATCAAGTAAATTTGAGGTAATCATAATGGTATGGTAGAAGCATGTAGAGAAACTACCCATTGATAGCACTCTAAAAACATTTTTACAATATAAGGTCTCGAGGCCATCTTCTTTTCAGACGCCTCGGAGGATTGAAGAAGCAAGATTAGAAACTAATGGGTTTGAGTGGTTAGGGAGTTTGTAATGGAAGGATTGATATCTGGTTCGGGCTAGATCGGTTACAAATGAAACATAAAGGTTTTTGTGAATGATTTTATTTGTGACAAAGTAGGGAGCATTTAAGATTTTGGATTGTAAGGATTGGATATGAGAGGAATTCGAAGATTTAGTGGAGCCCCAAAGCTCAACGCCTTATGTCCAGATAGGCCTTATAATTGTCATGTAAATCACTCTTTTGTAATGAATTGGAAGTTTGGACTGTTTGTCTAGTAAGTGCTGTAATAGTCGATATCGACGTGAAGTTTCCTGTTTTTTCAGTCTTGTGTGAGGATTCCAGGTTAGTCGTTTGTCCAGATGTAGCCTAAGGTAGCGGATCTGTTCAACAGGGGTAAGATCAACATTATTGAAATATACTGTAGGGCAGTCAGTAGGTTTACGACGTAGGGTAAAGGTAATTTGATGGGATTTGTTGGAATTTATTTTAATCCTCCAATTACGACACCATTCTTTGTGGGCTGTGATATGGGATTGAAGAGTTTGGGATGCAATTAAAGAGTTATTATTAACAGCGAGCACACATGTATCATCGGCTTACGTGGAGGGGTGGCGCGCACTTAAAGAATCACGGCTCTACTTTAAGTTGGTAAAGCAGTCGAGATGGTATGTATAGAGGTGAACACTTTGGCAACTGATACAGATCAGTATTGGAACTCGTAATGACCCATTGCTTGATTGGGGATGAAAGAATTACTACTACTATTGACCATACAATGCCAACCTGGGTTTTGTATTCTTCAACAAATTTCACCTGAAATTATGTAATACCTTATATTTTTAATACGTAATTAAGATCAAAAAGTCTTTGACTATTTTATATGTCTATTTTTATTGAATTTTTTTTTCTATTTTTATCTTAAATGTTTTCTAAATTACACTCTTCGAAACCCTTAATCAGAGGGAGCAGACCTGATATTCAATTACTGTCTTGTCTGACCCCACTTCTGATAAAAGTTTCTTACTCTCTTCATAATAATGTAGATTCTTACCTTCTTTTAAAAAGTAAAATTATTTAATACATATCTTCATGAAACATAGATGAGTTATTGACAATCCAAATCGTTTTAATGAAACTTGTATTAAATATGAAACTGTCGAGGTGGTTATTTTCTTTCTGACTCCACTTGACCAGAAGGCCTCGGCAATACATATAGGTAACATGATTAACAAGGAAGATGAGGCAGGATGAGAGTATCGGGTCAAAGTCGTTATTTCTCACAGGATGTTAACCTCGCCCTACCGTGTATTATTCCAGTAAGTACGAAGGAGGTATGCAATCCTGGAGGGTAGCCATCCGCCAGGTCGTGCAGGAAGATAGCTTCGTTCTACCGGGGACAATTCCTGTAGATACGAAGGGGGCGTATATAAGTCCGGAAGGTAACTAGCCGCTAGGTCCTACGAAAGAATATTAGATAGAGGAAAAAGCGTGTAGTACATATCCCATCTTATCTTAAGTAATACGGAGTGATTTTTCTTGTTTCTAAAAATGTCTTTGTTTTATTACATTTAAACAAATATATAGTAAGTAGTTAACTCATTTGATCGTCTATGGACAGAACGTTCTTTATACTTATAACAGGAACAAGGCAACAAAGGTTGATTAAAAATAAATGAACAACATAAATGAAAGAACTACTCCCTATAACGTCAAGGAAATATAAAGTTTCCTAATTAAAGCAGAAATAACTGGAAAAGGGAAAGGAAGGGAAGGATACTGGAGTGTAATGAAGTCCACTATCTCTCCACTTCAAAGAGGATCAAATTGGAAAAGCAATTAAAATCTCTTCTTTTTTTTTAATATATATTACTCAGTTCCTCTTTTACCCTTCCTGTTAAATACTAATAATCAAGTATATTAATTTTGATGGAAATAAATATCTTTTAATTTTATTTTATTTCCTTTATTTTTTTTTCTTAACGACGGCCTCATATTAATAGTTCTTTTTCACAGGTTTGCCGGATTCGAATTCCAAACGGTCACTCCATTCAAAGACAACTTTCTTTGAACACATTCACTTGCTCAATGATGGAATCTGATACCACAAATCATATTGATTCTACTAGTAATAGACTCAATGAATTAACATTTTTTTTTTAGATACTTACGATTTGGGTTTCCCTTTTGACACCCTATGTTTTTCTTAGTGTTATTATTTTTATTTATACTTTTCTCATGTACTTATTAATTTATTTTTATTACAAAAGTTGTATTAAACTACTTCTGTAATAACCGAGGAGTAGTTATGTATTTCTGCAACTAAAAAGCAAAACTACAGTCTATTCACGAATTATAATATTAGTTACATTAACTACCTAGGAACGTGGTAGTGAAGTACAATAGAAGCAGGTAGGTACCTATTTTAATACCCATTGTTGATTTAAGCTTGGGCTACCGATTGTCCAAGTTTAAATTCATAAAAAAAAACCTCGTAAATCGCGGATTTTCATGGTCATATTTGATTGGGTACTAAAGTAAATGAAAGTCATTATTATAAAAAAAGAGGATTAATAATGGCTTGTTATAATCTGTAAGCATTGACCTAGTAAAGAACAAATTTCCACTAAACCCACTTTGAATATCTAATGAAAATACAGTGAAATAATAAATACGGACAATTCATATGAAAAGAGCCAATAATTATATAAACAGTAATTTTATTACAAGCTGTTACAACCCTCCTTTGTTAATTGGGCCCCCTGTTAGTAATTATTTCATTTTAATATTCTTTTTCTCTCTGAAATACTTAGAACACAGTTGCCACCATATTACAGCCCCTCCGGCTTTTGTCCTCTTCTTTATTATTCATTCCTCATTGTTACTGAGACTTTCCTCACAGCAAAGCTCCAGTCGGTATGTTGATTCTAATGCAATTCCTGAGTTCTCAGTTGATTTTATTTGTTTATTTAATTATTGCATTACATAATTTGTGTTATTACATATTATATTATACATATTACAAAACGCGCGATGTAATATCCTAATACATCGCGGGAGGACTTCGCCCTCCATGATCTTTCGCCCATATAATAATAATAATAGTTACATAATTTGTCATTTTTTATATCTACTGTTTTTATGTATTTTATTATAAATAAAATGAAAATATTAACTTCCATATAATACCACCTATGTCTTTTTCCACTTTTACTCCTGTTTTTCATATTTACGAGCAGTATATAATATATATATAAATTATTGAAAATAATTTTAGTTCAAAAACTGGTGAAGATGAAGAAAATACGATCAACACATCTAAAATTCTTGGACCACAACTCTTGTTGAAAATTAAGTTGGTTTTAGAGAATTGAGTGTCTTCTAGCGTTCTCAAAAAATACAAATATGAACTCAAATATTAATTAAATTTTTTCGCCTTTTTAATATCTACAAATCACACTATATCCGATAAATATTTTTAAAGGATTGTGTAATCCATACTAAATACTTTAGAATAAAACTTAACTTAATTCAAAAACAAATTGCAATGAAATTCAAAATTAAAACATGAGAAAAAATCAGTAGTTCAATTAATTTCAAAACTATATCCCATTTCCTTAGGTAAGTGTTAATATAAGATAAAACAATCGGTTCAGAGTTTAATTCTTTCTCATTTTGATTACCTATATTTTTTAAACATCTATTAATAACTTATTTCCATCAATTTAATTATCAAACGATTCGGTTTGTATTAAATAGTTAGACCAGTTGTTTCTTTTTTTTGGGCGGCAGAACCCTTTTGATTGTATTAGAAAAATGGTGGAATCTTTTTGATTATAGTAGGAAAATGGCGGAACGCTTTTGGTTGAAGTAGGAAAATAGTGGAACCATTTTGATTGAAGTAGGAAAATGGTGGAACCCTTTTGGTTTCCACACACTCAATATACACTCAATATAATATAATACCCCATTATAATATGCAACGCACACCTACATTATAATATGCTACGAATAAAGTGGTACGAAAAGAGGGCATTTTCGACTAAAGCTAAGTAAGGCTTGCATTTCCCCAATGCCCAGACCAAAAGTGAAGAAAATCCGAGATGGTAAGGTTCAAAACTGTTTTGGATTGACCTATTCCTAAATTATTTCGTGGACCGCAGTGTTCTGAGTACCCCCTGTTTAAGGAACTACTGGGTCAGATCAATCGGTTCTGTTGGCCAAATTTTAATTATTATTGGAAGAATGCTGATTGACCGTGTGTATCAATAAATGGAATTTTGTCCGGGTGCGGTCAACTAAAACTCAAATAGCAAATGGTGAACTATTTTATTAGAGCCAACGTTTCTCCCCACGTTGCAGGGCTTCTTCAGGGCTAAAAAAGATACAAATACTTGACATAGTTACAAAAAAAATATTGAGTGGAAAATAACAGGGGTATACAATGAAACGTAAAATGTAATAAGAAAAATTAAAGGTTATAAACAATAAATGAAAAGGTAATAGTAACAGACAAAGATAAGAAATATTGAAGAAAGTACAAATTAAGAAATGAAAAGGAATACGAATAAAATGAAATGAAAATTAACGAGACAGAGATCGTAATTGTTTTGACGGCAGTCAAATTCAGAGTGAACCGTTTGTATTGGGAGGAGTGGGGATGGCAGTTAAGTACGTCACATAATAACGAAAATAATTTTTAAAGTAAACAATGTAAAAAATATTAAAATACTAAAACAATAAACGATAATATGCATAATAGAGAGAGAGAAGAAATATTTACAAAATTATAAAATGAAATAATATAAATAAAAAAAAAAAATTACATGGATAGAAAAACAAAGAAGAAAGTTAAAATATTAGGATACAATAAATATATAGGAAACAATCAATGTAAATGATTGATAAAGACAATATACCAAATGAGTGGGGATACAGAGATATGTAAATAATATAATAGAAAATTAAAAATAAAGTAATTAATATATGTACACTGAAGTAGGTAACACATGAAAATAAATTAAAAAATAAGATACATGAATATAAATTAAAAAATAA
>NW_027112357.1:6053-38325 GCF_000696795.3 Halyomorpha halys | reverse complement strand
ATTAAAAATAAAGTAATTAATATATGTACACTGAAGTAGGTAACACATGAAAATAAATTAAAAAATAAGATACATGAATATAAATTAAAAAATAAGATACATGAATATAAATGAAAAAGGAAGGATAGTAAATATAAAAATAAGTCAATATGTGGGGAGAATTTAGAAAAAAAATAGATGACAGGAAAGTGGGCTTCTGAAATGCAGAACGAAGAGAAAAGAAGTATTATGAGGGTTTTAATAGGTTCAAAATGTGTTGGTATGTAAGGGAGATGCAGTCATTATCAACTTTATGATTGACGGAATTCTCCGTTAAATTTATGTAAATGGACTCCGAGATAAGGCGTTTTTTATGGTTGGGAATAGTGGCAAGAATTGAAGGATTGTCGAAATTAAAAGAATGATTCAGGCTTCAAGCGTGTTCTGATATTTTAAGGGCAAGTGGATTACAGGAGTTGACAGAAGTTTTGTGCTGGGAAATGCGGTTCTTATGTTGGTTTTTAGTTTCGCCGATATAGAAGGAATTGGCAACATTTTAATTTGGAAAAAATTATAGAAAATTTTTTTGTGGGACTTCAAGCCAAGACGTAGGGTGGGAATAGTGGATCTTAAGGATTTTTTAATATTGTCAGAAAGAATATATACGGAATGGACCTTTACTGAAAAAGGGGTGGAGTGGTTGAGACGGTTGAGGACAGGAGGGACCGTTACTCGTGTCCTCCATGTTGCAATTCCTTTTATATCGGCGAAACTAAAAACCAACTTAAGAACCGCATTTCCCAGCACAAAACTTTTTTAGATTTTATTTATTTTTATGCTTTTTTTCCCTAAAGTGCCTTTAATTTGGCTTATTTGACATAAATAATTGGTTTACATCGTTAGCAACAATTAATAATGAATAAATACACAATATTAAAGAATTTTACGAATAACTAGATGAAAGGAAAAATAGTGACAGGAGTTGTAATAAAATAAAGTCAAGACCGCTCCCTGTTTCGATCGCATTCGCGTCTACACGGCTAAGTTATAATTTGTTTAACTGTTGTATTCTTGGCAGGAACAAAGTTAATATACTTTATTTCCACCTACAGAAACCCTAAAATACGAAATTTCTATAACAACAGAAAATAAAGTGGATTTTTTTTTAATTTATGCCTTTTCTGGTCTTCAGATTTATTTTTATTTTTTTTGGAAAATCATAGAAATAGCTTTAGCGGGTCTATCAATCTAAACAAAATTTCAGGACGAAGATAATGTGGTAAGTGAAAGGTTTGTAATGACCGGACCGAATCAGATTTTTGTATTCAATAAGCAATACATTTCATGTAGTAATTTTATAACAAACATAATTTTAAAGTCTTCTTTGTTTTATTTTTTCAGTTTTTAAATATCTTTTTATGTTGTATAGAAGATTAATAACCTCGTTGTTACTCTTTCCCTAGGTGGTGGTGAACTTCTCCCGCTACCCAATCAAGTCGAACCGGACGATGTCCCCCTGCGACGAGGGCTACGTCTACATCCCGGTGGCCTTCATGGCGATGCTGTACCTCATCTACCTGGTCGAGTGCTGGCACTGCACGGCCAGGATAGAACTCGGCTACAGGGTGGGAGTTGACACCGTGCTCCAGAGGGTAGAGGCCATGAAGGAAGCCCAACCTATCGTCTGGTGAGTTTATTTATTTATTTTTATTATTGTTTTTGGCAATATAATACAACTGGATAGTAAAAATCACAGGTAGAAATAAGTGAAAGTTTTGTGAATCTCTTCACAAAATACACATCCAGAGGAAGTCTTTACAACTTGAGAAATTATTAATATAAATATTTATTGATTCAAAATAATACTGATATAACTGACTGGTTTTTCAAATAAGTGATTACTGTATTCTGTTCCCTATTATTGTTCACTTTAAGAATTTGTTGTTTTGTATAAGAGACCGATACAACAACTCCACCCCATAGAACATACATCTATCTATAAATAATTTTTTAGATTAGTTTCTATCATATTTAACGCATTTCTGACGTTAATGAAAATCTTACCAATAAGCTAATTAATTTAATAAAATAATGAATAAGATATTTTTTTCACATGAAGTTATGAAAATGTTATGGTGTAACAAATTGAACCAGGACTTCGAACTATGAGGATATATTTAAATCATTGAGCATCAAGGATGTTACATTGACACTAGTGATATATATTGCACGAAATTTTTGCGTTTTGGAATTATTGAAAGAATTTAAACATTCTGAGATTTTTCTGCACAAAAATGAATTTTATTTTTTCATTTTTTTTATATCTCATTCTGAAATGAAAGTAAACTCTAAAGGATCTTGTAAATAATAACCAAACTACTTTGATTAAATCTTAAAATTTGGTTTATTATTGAAGAGCTAAGTGTAAGTTAATCTTGTACAATGACAAAAATAATTATTTCTCTTTTAAAGTTGAGCTTTTGTATTTATTGTTACTGCTTTATGGATGATATTATAAGCTCCGTTATTTTTTTATTTAAAGAAAAACAATTTATATATGTATAAAAACAAAGTGGGTTTCCGCATTTATTCTTCTATTCCAAGAATATTTATCACTTTTGTTTGACCGTATTTATTGTATTTTTTTACACTGAATCCAACTCTTTACGTATTAATAAACTGTTGCCTTATCTCACATTTTTCAATTAAGAACGAAAAATTAGATATGAAAAAAAATATAAAACAAAATTAAAATAAAGACATTTTAAGGAGTTGGTCAGGGATGCAGTCAAGAAGAACAGATAATAGTACACAACTATGTATTCATTGTCGATGTTTCGACCCCAAATATATTTTTTTCTGTAGGGCTGATGTGACGAGTGGAGATGTAAACAAGAGACTAATAAATATTGACATATATATTTATTTATTGATTAATAAATAAATATTGAAATACATACTTAAATTTGATCATATGGGTTAGTTTGAGCATCCAACTTTATGCCATTGAAATCAAAATATTCTATTTTAAGCTGAATGTTAAAAATATGCAATTCAAATAAAAATCTAGTAATTTGTCCCAATAAGAGCATTATATGCAATATTAATTTTCAATATATTATTTCGTAGATCATAAAACGGAAAGACAATAGATTGTGTTACATCCCGAAATAACATGAGCAATAACTTGGAAATCCGATCTCTACGTATGCTTTTCCGTCATGAAGTAAACGAGCCAAACTAGAACTAGTGGCCGAGACAGAAAAGATTGAGCTCATTTCAGGAATCCTTGAAGTGAAAATGAATTCTTAGCCAAATACCACTACTTTGATAAAATCTAGTAAGGAACTAGCTCGGGAAACAAAGACGGATAAAACAAAATGTATGGTTAGCAGTAGAAATAGGAATAATTTCGGTGATACTGATATAGGAGGAAATACATTTGAACAGGTAGAGAGGTTTCAATATTAATGCTCTGCAATAAATAGAAAAAGCGACATTGCTAAAGAAATAAAGGTGAGGTTAAATACCGTAAATGATTGTTATTTTTCCATTTCGAAATTACTTAGCGCGCGCCTTCTGTCCAGAAACTTAAAGGTTATTATTTACAAAATCATTATCCTTGTTACTGTTCTTTACGGACCCGAAACCTGGCCTCTTTCTTTTCTCTTAGTGACGAACAGCGCTTTGAGGCTTTTGAAAATAAAGTACTACGTAACATGTTCAGAAAGAAAAAGGAAGATTTCACCTGTGAATGTTGAACAGTACTTAACGTCGCATTGTACCCTTACTGTAATTCATGTATCCGGTTAATATAATTTATGTTATACCATTGCAGTAAATAATATATGTAAGGTTGTAGGGCTTAGTTGCGAAAGGTTCCCTAAAATTTTATATATATATATTTGTTACGAATATAAAATTTTATATATATATTTGTATAAGAGGACTGTATGGTTCCGTTGCTGGCTGCCTCTTTGGCCAATGAGTCAGCTCTATCGTTACCCTCTACTCGGGTGTAGAGGGTAACGAAAGAGCTGACTCGTTTACAGCAAGGCTCCTATCTCCCATATCATAAATCTCATTACCAATGAGCTCGTTGCAAGTTGGAACACAATGTAGAATGCTTCCAATAAATCACCTAGCCTTCACAAATACATTCCAAGAATAACATTACATAATCACAAACAAATACACAGCACAGAATACACATTGACACAACTCCTTACAGAACATGGTAACACAAAATATTACTTAAAACGATTTAATATTATGACGACTGACAAGTGTGACGAAGATGGACAAGTGCACAATTTCAAACATATACTTTATGAATGTAAGCTATATGACCGACAAAGAGTTCAGCTAATACAAGATGTAATACTGAAACAAGGAAATTGGCCTGAACCAAAACACATATTTTTACTAAATTTAAGACAAACTTGCTAAAATTCATAAAACAAATTGACTTTGACCAGCTGACTAATTATAGAAGGACAATCTAAAACCTCTTGTTTGTGTATATTTCTTTTTTTTATCTTTACTTTTTTTTTGTTATTATCATTTCTTTTTTTTTATTATTAATTATGTGTTTTGTTTTTCGTTTTTGTTTTAATTTTTTTTTAAATGTTATAAACAATGTAACAAATTATATATACTCAAATGTTTTGTAATGTAAATATATAATATATGTAGTATGCCCTTTCATGGCATGGGAAATGTACAAAAGAAATAAAAATATATAACACTGAACCGACGGGTAAACGTCCAAAGAAAGACAGAACAGTTGGTTTGTTTCTTTGTTTTTGTTCAGTGGCGCAAAACATCACAGGTCATAAACGCCATTTATACCTCATTTAATTTTTCTTACATTTGTTTAATTTTATTTCTTATTTTGTTTATTTATTTGTTAAATTTTATTATTTTTTGTCCGTCCAATCCTGTCAGTAAACCCCTTGATTTTAAAAACTGAAACACCAATTTCACTGTTATCCTACAGAAAACATATTACCAGTTATCATCATCTCTGAGGGTTACTGAAATATCCGGGTTTAATCCTAAGTTATTAAGGTGTGATGTAAAATATGGGCATTCTTGTAAAATATGACTAATTGTCAAATAGTTTTTGCAATACTGGCAGTTCGGAGGCCTTTGTTTTGAAATAAGACTGGAGTGGGTGATCCTCGTGTGACCTCTTCACTGCCTGGTCAGTACGAACTCCTCTCTGCGGCATTTGCGGCTGGAGGTGGGTACCTAAAGGCCTTTACGTCATTTTTAATAATTTATGGTTTACTCCTTGGATTTTCATTCCTCAAAAATTTCCATTTATCTTGGACTTCCTTTTCAAAGGTTTTGTTCATTTCTGATGGTGTTAAAAGTTGCACCACCCCGTCCCGGAAGCGCGACTGCTTTCCTTGCTGCGTGATCGGCTAGTTCATTCCCTGCGAATCCTATATGACTTGGAATCCATATAAATGTAACTGACATACCCAGATTATGTAGAGTGTTTAAATAAAAATGAAATTTTCGGATGCTCTGGCTACGAGGTGTAGGTGGTAGGATTGAGTCAAAACTGATCTGGTAGAATTGGGTTTGGATGGGCATCACTGGACAAATGCCTCTATATAGTGATTGGTGGTATCGGCATCGAACTTTCGGGTTTGCTAAGCCTTTATTATTACTATATATAGTATATAGTTATATAATACTACATAATAGTAATAACTATATATAACGTATAAAGTTATATTTTTAATGAAATGCTGAATCATTGGCCAGTGCTGGTAAAGTTAACTCAGAGGAAATTTCTATAATAATAATTAATATATATTTTTATGAAAATTTGATCCTGTTCTAGAAGCAGGTGAGGCCCGCAGGTCCCGAGCCAGTTGGGAAGGATTCAGAGGTGATGTGGACGAACTGTGGGCTATGCTGAATGCCTATCTGCTTCAGCTTCTCCATCGCCGACTCGATGAAGTCATTGTGCCCTTTGATTTCCCTCGTTACTAACAATGGAAATTGTTCTAAAAAACCTTTTTCAAAAAAGAATTTTTTCTTCGCTTGTCGTGCCAAGTTTGGAGATTTCTTTTGGTATTCCTCAAACAAAGTGTCGAACTCTTTTAGGTTCACCATGTGTCTTTTCAACCTAGAAAATAAATAATTAAATTAATGTTTCTAGTTATTATCATTTTTATTTTAATTTAGCAGTTAGTAGTTCTATTTAAGAAATTGACTGTCGAATTATAAAACTTAAAATGAGATTTTAAAAAATATATTTAATAATAAATCTTCCTATTGTATTTTTAAATGGGTGGAATAAATAAATGTGAAAAACTGGTGACAGCCTATTTTCGGTTCGCCAGTCCATGTTGAATTTGTATTTAGGCACCAGATCAGACAGCTTGCAGCACAGACTGAGCATCCTGTCCATGAGTGCTCATATGCTACTAGTTTGTTCTCCCCCACGCCTCCGCAAGTGATTATGCGACCTTAAACCACCTAATCTTGCTGCTCTATATCTCTGATATCCTGGAGACTGAAACGGCTACCTTTACTGGCGATGCTCCAATTCTTTCCATAGGAAATGATAACCAAGAAACTGTTAGGAAATGAAATACAGCAACAGCCACTATAAAGAGGTAATCTCAAAATAGAAAATAATACTACTTCGATTCATGTTGATTTTACGCCCAATAAAATCCTATATCTGCCAACCACAATAAAGAGGAAGTGATCTTATAATCCAATCAAACCAAATATCTCTGGATGACCTTGGATGAAAAGCTTCGATGGAAAGAGTATGTTAAAACAACAAAAGCATTTCATCCTTCAGAGATATCTATCATTCAAAGACTTAGTACCTTCTACATACTTTCTCATCATCCGTTCCTTTCTCATCGATAGATTATACCAAGTAAACCACAACGGTTCCTATTCTTTCCTCTATTCTCAGTCCGCTGGTGTTCCTCGGTCCCATCCTCTACACCGTCTATACAGCTGACATCCCAACCAATCCTAACACTGCCCTCACCACTTATGCTGATGACACATGTGTGCTCGTTGTTAATAATAACCCTTTGATTGCATCCCAAACTCTTGAAACCCATATCACAGCCGTCGAATAATAGTGTTGAAATACGAGGATTAAATTAAATCCCATCCATTCGCCTTTACACCTCGTCGTAAACCTACCGACTGCCCTACTGTCGAACAGATCCGCTACCTTGGACTACTTCTGGACAAACGACTAACCTGGAATCCTCTCACAAGACTGAAAAGACAGGAACCTTCACGTCGATTTCGACTTTTACAGCACTTACTAAACGAACGGTCTAAACTTCCAATTCATTACAAAAGACTGATCTACATGAATGCAATAAGGCCAATCTGGACATACGAAGTTGAGCTTTGGGGCTCCACTAAACCTTCGAATTCCTCTCGTTTCCAAAATCCTTCGTAAAATCCTCAATTTTTAATTACTTATTGCTCCTTACTTTGTCACAAATAAAATCATACATAAAGACCTTAATGTTCCATATGTAGCCGATCTAACCCGAACCAGATATCACTCTTCCATTATAAACTCCCTAACCACCCAAACCCACTAGTTTTTAACCTTGCTTACTGTTCCATTCCTGACAATCCTCTGAGGCGCTTGAAAAGAAGATGGCCACGATACCTGCTAATGTAACACGTCATTACAGTGCTACCAATGGGTAGTTTCTCTACACGCCTGTAACTCTCCGATTTTACTGAGATCAAATTTACTAATTGTATTATAATGTACAGTTGTAAATAGCAATAAATAAATTTAAAAAAAACAAAAAAAAAAAAAAACATTAGAGTTAGAGTTGATGTATGAAGAAATGTATTATTTATTTATATAGAACATCATATCACTCTGTTTTAACAAGCTTTTTTTATACAAAAAAGTCCTAAAACCACCTTCTACTATGGAATATAACTGTGCACAAGAGACTTCACCACAGGATTTATAGAATATTAAAATAAAGTTCTTACAGGAATCGTCAATGTACCCTGGTAAAATAACCTTCACCGAATGGCAACACAGTTGAAGAAGAAATAAAATAAAAATCAAGCAATCACATCAAGAGCGACTATAAGGACACACGAATGCTGAGGCTATCTCCTCAATGTCAATGCACTAGTAAGAACATTAAATCGACGGAAGCTCAATGAGCTTATCTAATAATGTGATAGTTTGAGGCCAAATAGTGAAAATTTGGGACCAAGTTCTTAATAATATTTAAACAAAATTATATATATTTGTTTTTGTAATTTTTTCTTTAAATACTTAGTGTTCTGTAGAAATAAACTCACATTGAGGTTGATTTTAATTCAATAAATAAAATCAAAACTTACACATCATCAAAAATATCGCCAAAATATTGGTTTTGCAATTTCTTGACGTCTTCTCTAAGATTTTCAAGAAGAGTCAGATACAAACGTTTCTCCTCCTGTCTTCTCTTTATTTCTTTTTCGAGCTCACTTCGTCGTTCATCATACCCGATTTTATCTTTATTCAATTTTTCCATTTTTTTTTCACTCCTGATCGCTAAATCCATATTTTGTTTGTAAGAATTAATCCTTAATTCACATAATTTCACGGTTTTATCAAGGTCCTTTAGTTGATCTTGTTTCTCTTTCAGCAACATTTTATAATGTTCTATGTCCTTACTCGTGGATTGCTTCTAAAAGTAGAAAAAACAAATTAAAAGAATAAAAAATTAAAACTGTAAGGAAGGGGAGTAATTCTTCACTACTTCTTTTTCCAAGTTTTGAATAGCGAATCGATATAGAATTGAAAATAGGAATACCTTAACAACTGCAACTGTTGCTGGGATGTTGCGCTGTTCGTTGCCAAGGGAGTTAAGAGTAATAAATTTAACTGCCTCGTGACTGCAGCTCCACCGGACCGAATCCGGCCTGGGAGGGAAAACCTGACCCCCCTACGATGGTTAGAACAGATAAACACCCTCCCCCCTTTTATGCCAGTGATGATCAAGAAGAAGGTCATAAAAAACAAAACAAAAAAAAAGGTCACCGTGATGTTTTGACGTCTGTATAGAGCCTAATTTTATATTATATTTAGACCTTAGCCAGATCTTAGTTAACTCTTATTTCATATTATCTATTCTCTTACTTTATTACATTATTTTAGTTGTTTGTATCTTTTTTAGGCCTGATGACGCTTTGCAAAGAGAGGCGAATTCTTGGTTCAGTATAATTAGTTCAATTACTATTTGAATTCACCCGGACCATCTTCGTTATATATTACACGATATTACAATAAAT
Organism: Halyomorpha halys; assembly: GCF_000696795.3. Classification (NCBI taxonomy): domain Eukaryota; kingdom Metazoa; phylum Arthropoda; class Insecta; order Hemiptera; family Pentatomidae; genus Halyomorpha; species Halyomorpha halys. The sequence continues at coordinate 29,031 of NW_027112357.1, read as the reverse complement.
ATGAAATAAGAAAAGATTCGATAATTAAATTAGAAGATAGTAGAAAAAAATATTTTTTAAAGGTCGAAAATGAACTTCCGAAAAAAAAAAAGTAGCATTACAACCGTATTATATATCGTTGGAAATCCAAATATTTTAGAAATAAAAATGTGTTACATAGAAGGTTGTGTAAATGGCCCTAGTAGTCCAAACGCTTAAATAAATAAAAATAAAAAAACATAAAAAGTTGCGGAAGGTAATAGAGCATTCCCTGCGTCATCACAAAGCCTAAACTGATGTTGTGACATGCATTTTGCTAGTCCTTTTTGCCAGTGTGATATATTTTTTCGTCTTCATACTTAATAAATAACTATTTTTTTTTTTTATTTCACTTAACTAGTCATATTATAAGCCTTTCAGTTCACAGGTGATGATCGTTCAATGATTTTAAGGAGTTATAATAGGAGCAGAATGTAAATAGTTGCAGTTTCATATTTCTGACATAGTTAAATATATTATAATTTTGCAGCGAGAAGTAATATTGAAAGTACCTTTCTAAAAACTTTTGAAATTGGGTTTAACCAAATTGTCAACCGAAAGTTCGGGAAAGTATTTTCACAGTGAATAATGAGAGAATGTATGTTTAAAGGAGAAAGGATTAATTTCAACTCTCATTGGAGTGGTAGGTGAAAGTTATGTGCGCGCACCGCATCATATTTTGATTGTCAAAAGTTAAGGTTATACAAATCATGCAAGGTTCTACAGCTAAAAATAATCAATTCCATCCCCCCCCAAAAAAAAGTAAAAACTATTGTAAATTATGACAAAAATGAATTACCTCATTACTTAGTTTTTCAATATTCTGGCTCAAAGATACAATCTGCAATAAATCACCTTCGATGCGCTCCCTTATGAAGGCTCTGATCTTCTCAAAGTTTACTTTATGGCCATCTTTTAGTTCATGAATGAGCAAATTCTTCTGTTCACAGCAGAAGAACTTTTTCAGAAGGAATTGGAGATCATGATATCTCTTTCGTACCAAAGTTCTTTGGTAAAGTACCACCTCCCAATCAAGCATTTTGTCTTCGGTTCTTTTGACTGCATTTTCTATTATTTTCTCGTAATCTTTCTGAGCTTCTTTGTATTCTTTATTCAACTCATCCTGCTTTTTGTCGAATCTTAGAGCCTCTTTGGTTTTTATTTCCATCATTTTAGGCAACACTTCTTTCTCCCACTTGGTACTGACTAGGTCAGCTCGTTTTCTGCATTCTTTTTCATTATATTGCGCTTCAAAGTTCAACATGAATTTTTGAAATGTCATTTCCTGGTGTATTTCTTTATAAGGTTCTTTGTACTGGTCCCACAGAACACTTACCTGTAAATATTTTTTCACCACTTCCGCTTTTGCCTCTTCTAATTCTTTCTCTGTATTTTCCCAAAAAGTGCGAATTACATCACATTCTTTCCTAGCTTTAGTTCTTTCTCCTCTTTCTAATATTAGCGAGTGAGTCATTTCAACAATATGTTTTTGGAGGGGTGCCCATTGCATGTCATTTATATTCTTCCCATCTACAATTATTTCTACTGGAGCTTTCGCCATTGTTTAATCCTTTAAAAAAATGGTATAATATATATATAAGTTAAACGTTTGGTAAATCAAAGACTTAGAAAAGAGAGAAATGACCAACTATTTAGGCTGTTACTCAAACACTTTATTGAGTCCAGCTCGTCTATATATACATTTGAATCAAAATATGACATAAATATATACAAAGAAAAACCTATACATTAAATACAACAAAAAAAAGTAAGAATATGTAAATAAGCCTCAATAATGTCTACAAGGAGCATCACAGAGATAATAAAGCAGTATCATTCTAGTAAGCGTGCCTTACAATTCTATTCCCTTTTTCTTTTTTTTTTAAGTCTTTCAGTCCAAGTGCTCATAAGTTTTATATATATATATTGAATACAAATTTCTTTTTTTGGTATACCTTTTTTATTATTTAACCCTAATTTTATTTCAATGTAAAATGTATATTAAAGTTGAAATAAACCAAAAATGTCTCTTTTATGGAATGTTCTAACGACAATATATTTTTTTTCTTTTATATATATTTTTTTGGGGGGAAATCTGTACCACTACAACCTATGAGGGGTCACAAGTACAGTACTGTTTCTTGAACAACAGTTGTACCAGGAGGTGATTTGTATAAGATCACGCTCAACCGCAAGGTTTTTTCTCCGATTAAGGGTATCCCCCACTTTACAGAGGCTGGGTATGCTGCTGAACCCAAAGGGTTTACTCACGGCTACAGTTATAGTAAAAATAACTATAAATGTTGAAATTATCTGCTACAACCTGATTTGAACCTGATCATTAGAGTTAGTGGCTCAGCGTCGGACCACTAAGCCATCCCACTCCCTCAGAATATGAATATAAACTTTTAAAGCACTAAGTAACATTAGAAACATTTAACATATTTATATTAAAGACAAATTAATTGCACAGTAATTAAAAATCAACCTATAATTTTTAACGTATATATTGCATAAAAAAAAAAGATATAAACGCACAGTAAACTAGCAATTATTTCTTTCATATATACTCTAAGGAAGCTGAGGTATTAGGACTGAACTCCTGTGTAACTGGGCCTAACATGAAAAATACCAAAGGCCAATATCGGCTTCAAAATAACCCATTTTGACGGTTTTGAACTAAAAGATAAGTTGTGATGGCTTAATTCTACTTTCTTATACTGACATATTATTTCCTAAAGTAAATTTTTTTTCATGAAGAAAAAACAATGTAAATGGTATGACTGGAGTACTAGGAATTGTTTTCTGCTGGAGCGTGCCTAGCTCGAATATTATCTCGTCCTACCGATAGGCAAACTGCTCAAAATTCCAGAGATAAAGTAAACTCCTTAGCACAAAGAAGTGTATTTTTAAATAGTGAGTATACGTTAGGTGATTACTGCTAAGTTTCTATTTTAAGTACATCATTCAGTCGTTTTACCTCGTCTACCAATCAAGTACCATAATCTGAAACAGTTGTCAGATTTCTATTCTCATACCAATTCATGTAGCGGCGTTAAAAAAATAAATAAAGTATCATTCTCTAAAATTCATTTCTTTTATAAAATAAAATATTAACATCGAGTAAAAAATAAATTATTTTGACGGCTGGATCCAGTTGATTCCTTCTTCATTTAATTACTAGTAAATTTTGATTGATAAAATTCGGCTATGCTATTTTAGTCGTTCGTAAGTTTCGATCTTTCTGACCACATACCTTTTCTAATTGATATAATTGATATTTCGTAATCTTTTGAAATAATTCAGCGCTCCTAGTGGCATGGTAACATATATTACACTGCCATTAACGCTAACAACGCACATAGATTCTGATATGTAGCATTTGAATGTTAAACGAGGCTGAGTAACATTTAATTAACTATTAGGATAAATAAACACCAAAGTTATATTGGTGAAGAGGATGGAAAAGGATCTTTACCTTAAAAATGTAATATGTAGTATTATGTACAATGTTTCAGGGTTAAGTGGCCAAACTGAAAATATGAACTAAGGACCTCAAAACATGAAAAGAATTTCATTGAAGGTATGTCCGTAAACCCTTTGTTTAGGAGATATTCACACCTAAAGATTTTCATTGTTAGAAATTATTTACGTAATTACTCAAGGAAATCACTTTGAACATTTATGATATGAATATGAATTTAATGTTTACATTTGATTAATAAAATAGTTGGAACAAATAAATAAGTTTTATTTATTTCATATAACCTAAATAATTCATAACAATAAAAATCTTTAGGTGTGAATATCTCCTAAACAAAGCGTTTGCGGACATATCATCAGAGGAAATTGTTTTCTTGTTTTGAAGTCCTTAATTCATATTTTCAGTTTGGCCACTTAGCCCTGAAACATCGTGTAGGTCTAACACTTTTAAAACACACTGTAGGAGGTTTTTCTCTTTAACATACATAACTAACAGTTGTTTTCTAAATAAGGCCATCATGCCTAATATATTATTATATTATTTTTCATAGTTTTTTGTTGATCACGTAATCAATTGTTACTTGCTCAAGAAATAAAGTAAACCTAGGATATCTTACTCGATCTTTGGTAGAGGGGATTTGGCATTATTTTGGCAGAACATGATTGAGCTAAATATAAACAAATTAAATGACAAGAAAAATAACTTTGTTCTTTGATATCAGCAGCCATAACATCGCAGAGAAGGTTAAGAATATACAATTAGTAGCATAAATATTAAAATGGTACAAGAGGTTACAATTACTGGTACCAGTAATGATGGGAAGAAGTAGGTCTGTTGGTTCTTTTTCCATCCCTTAGACAGACCAATGGAATGACTCTTTTTATAACATTTATTCCTCTATATCGAACCTTTTTGACTTTCTAATGAAATTTGAAAGGGACATCCAATTTATAGAGGAAGCTACATTTTCTAGGATACTATCAGAGCCTAGAAGCCTACATCTTAGTGACGCGTACCGCTCACAATCTGATATGTAATGAGGGCAGTTTCCGGGACCTGTCCAGATATGCGGCAGGTTTCATCGAGAAGTACTCCACAATTCTTAAGATTTCTTTTAAGTCTGCAATGAGCTATTAGCAATCGTAGTTCATTTCTGTTAAGGCGTAGCAGCCACTTAGTTATAGAAGAAGAGGATTTAACTTATTAGTATTGGCTTACAATTAGTTGTTCATGTTATCAAATTTCGGACAGAAACATAGACAAAAACTTGTTCAAACCTAACATTACAATTCTGAACTGGTGTTATCGTCGACTCTGGGCTACATTAGGTATTCGACGTTGCTCGTGATTAGGAGAGTCAAAAATATCGACACTCCTTTCCACACGATACTTTAACTAAAGTGTCGATATCACATTCATCGATATTCTTGTCGAAGCCAATCGATTAAAATATAAAATTCCAGTACATGGAAAACCAGGACGTTAGAATATACAATAATAATTTTTAGAAAATACCGATTCATGAAATTACTCCTATATACCGAGAGACGGGTTGTAATTGCATACCTCCTTAAAAATACATATTAGTGGGTTGTTAGTGATATATTTAAAAAATAACGAACGATATATTCAGTTAGATGAGTCGAACATACACAAGGGATATTTGTTTGGTGACATTCACTGTTGCATGTTACTGAATATACAAGGTTTAAAAGAGAGTTTTTACAATGTTTCTGTTTACTTTGTACTTTATAAGCAATGTTTTTATTTTGTTTGTCTAATATTTTTTCAAATATGTTTAATATTTTTGTAAATATAAATATTATTACAAGCAAAACACAGATTGTTTACAAAGTACAAAGTGCAAACAGCCGCAGCGTTTAGTAGAAGGCATCCGACCACTATACTAAGTTTTATTATTTCTTAAAACAACATCACTAACGATCCATTAATATGTTTATTTATTTTTGCTTGTCTCATATTTATATTTATACAAATATTAAACACATTTGAAAAAATAATAGACCACCAAAACAAAAACATTGTTTACTAAGTACAAATTAAACAGAAAAATCGCAAACACTCTATTTCCAACCTTAGCATATATTCCGTCCAATGCAATTGTGAATGCCACCAAACGAAAATCTCTAGTATGTGTACGTGTAAACATAAAGGAAGTGTATTAATGCGTTCTAAGAAAATAGTTGGATATATCAACCCGAATATATCGTTTCACTATATTTTATAGATATCACTAACAATCCACTAATATGTTTTCTCAATCCAGTGTCTTAGAAGAAATAAGAGTGTACGAATGAGTGAATTCCCTAGTCGGGTTTTTTGTTTTATTTAATTAAATTATTTGTTATTATTTCAATATAATATAATTTATTTTGAAATTATTACCTCTCTTTTTGACTATTGAAACTGCTATGACAATTTCCTGTTTCTTTGATCCTGTTCGTTAATAGAAAGGACTGTGTTATGCAATCAACCCCGAAAGTATAGCCAACTCAATCTACGAACATCTGTAACTCATTTTTAATGTATATGAAAATAAACGCGAAAAATCTAATGTAATGCGTATATTTGCATTCTTTAAACAGCTGTGAAATATCACTTTATTCAATAATGCATACGCCATGTTGGATTACCGCACGTGTAAAAAAAATAAAATATCTATTCAAACAACTAAGAACACATTAGTACAAGAGCGGGGAAGAAAAAAAGCGTTTATCTCACCCCAATTTGGGTTTTATTTAATGAAAACTATGTATAATTACTAGTCAAAACTGAGTCTGCCAAGTATAGGTCGGAGGAATAAAAAATGGCGGCTGTTTCAAAACCTTCAAAACTAAAAATAATTAATTTTTTATTCGGAGCTCTATATCTTAAAAACTACCGACAACACTAGAAAATCTAAAGGAACATTATTTAATGAAGAGTAAATTTGCTGAAATATTAGCCCTAATAGAGCTATCTACGTCCAATAGTTCTTGAGATATAGCTTTCTAAAAAGCAACATTTCATAAAAATGTACTGAAATATCAGTAGTTAGATAATTTATTTTGAGAAATCTATATCTCAGAAGCTATGTGACGTACAGATGTCTACTAGCAATCAAATTAAAACTAGTTTAATGTACTATAAAGTTAGACCTTTACCTTCGTAGGAATAGAAGTTTTCATGATATTTGCTAAAATAAATTGATTTATAGTTGTTCGGACAATAAGTTTGATTTATGAAAAACTTTATTTCAGAAACCACTAGACATACAGATGTCTGCCAGCACTCAAATTAAAGCTAGTTAAATTTACTATAAATAGTTAATAATGTTTAACTTTGTAGGAGTAGTAGTTTTTATGATATTTGACAAAAAAACTCACATAATGTTAATTTCTAGTTGTTCGTAAAATGTTGGATTTTCGAAAAAATATATCTCTAGACCCAGACGCACAAAGACGCACATAGGTCTGCCAATACTCAAAATAAAGAAAATTAAACTTTCTATAATGTAGTTTGTGACACTTATCATCGTAGGTGGTAGTAGTTTTTATGATATTCACATATGAATATAAATTTGGCAAATGAAAATTTGTCTGAACAACTATAAATAAATTTATTTTAGCAAAGTTCATGAAAACTACTTCTCCTACGTAAATAAACGTCATAAAGTACTTTATAGCTCATTAAACTAGCATTTATTTGAGTGCTAACAGACAGCTTTACGTTACAAAGTTTTTTGATTTTTATGAAATCTTGCTTTTTAAAAAGCTATTTCTCGAGAACTATTAAACATAAATAGCTCTAGTAGGGCATACATTTTAGCAAATTTGATCTAATTTTAATGATGATCTCTTAGATTTCTTATTGGTAGTTTTGAAAATATAGTGCTCCTAATAAAAAATAATTATTTTTAACGTTTTGAAACAGCCGCCATTTTTTATTCCTCCTACCTATACTTGGCAGACTCATCAATTTTGGCTAGTAATTATACATAGTTTTCAATTAAGTATTAAAAATTGGGGTGAAATTAACTGCCTTTTTTCTCCTCTTGGGCTCTTGCACTATATAGACAATGGAAAACATATCAGTCAGTCGATGCCAGTGTCCAATTTTAACTTAAATATATAGATGACAAAACCTTTTTTAAAAAATAAGTTACTTATATCCATTGACTTTTCAACTCTTCTTCAGCACATACTTTTAGTTTTCCACACGGACATGGTACAATCTGTTTTGGTTCTTAGGAAACCATACTTAACAGAATTAAATATAAATGTGGAATTTTCTAAAAGGGTATGAGCGGTTCTAGTGACTTTACTGCCGGGTACCTTATGCCTCACCATTCCAGTAGCCAATCTATGGCTTAGAGCAACTACTATCAATGTCCTCAATTACGAATTTAGAAAAACAACAACTCAAAATCCTGAACTGATGATTTTGAAATACAATGCGCGAAACCTGATTCGAATGTACAACCATAGAAACTCACAACACGCGGTAGCGCTTATCAAACCCAGGTCCAAACTAAGTAACTGTATACGCAGAGTTGGAAAAAAAGCTTTGCCGGACTGATTTTCCAAATTCAAACAAATATACCACGTTGTCTAAACCTAGTTTCTGCTTAGTGTTGAGCTATTATTTCTTGTTGATTGTTCTCAGTGCCTACAACTAATTTTTTTAAAAATAAATTGGACTACATCTTGACAAACGACTAACCTGGAATCCTCACACAAGACTGAAAAGACAGGAAACTGCAGTCAGATTCCGACTACTACAGCACTTACTAGACAAACGGTCTAAACTTCCAACTCATTACAAAAGACTGATCTACATGACAATAATAAGGCCCATCTGGACATACGGAGTTGAGCTTTGGGGCTCCACTAAACCTTCGAATTCCTCTCGTATCCAATCTTTACAATCCAAAATCCTTCGTAAAATCCTCAATGCTCCTTATTTTGTTACTAATAAAACCATCCATAAAGACCTAAATGTTCCTTATGTAACCGATCTAGCCCGAACCCGATATTATTCCTTCCATAATAAACTCCCTAACCACCCAAACCCACTCGTTTCTAACCTTGCTTCCTCTTCCATTCCTGGCAAATCATCAAAGAAGATGGCCTCGTGACCTTATATTGTAAACTGTTTTTAGAGTTCTACTACTGGGTAGTTTCTCTACATCCTGTATCATATCATTATGTCATTATGATCAAATTTACTGGTTGTATTTTTTTTTATACAGTTGTAAATATCAACAAATAAATAAAAAAATAAAAATAAAAAAAAATATTTCAAGGAACTTTCGAAATTTAATTTTAATGTGCCAATGCATGTATAATATATAATAATAATAATCTTTATTTATTCTGGGATTGATCCCATTAGAATAATTTACAGGCGTCAAAATTAGGCTTTAGAGCCTTAGTGTAAATTACAAAACAGAGATGAAATTACAAGATGTCATAAAATAAAATAATACAATCAATTTAAAAATATACAAATAAACAACCATAATTAACAGAATATATAAAATAATGATAAAACCACTTGTCATATCATAAAACATAAGATGACTTCTGATAATAAATAAAAAGAAAAAAAAATGATAAAAAATCAAATACAATTAAACTAAAAAGTAATAAATGAAAAGATATAATTTCTGCTAGGGTACATATTTACAAGTATAAACGAAAATCTAAGACATAAAATACAGAAAATATATAAAGCTTTTTTGAAATTTTCTATTGTTATTCTTCCGGAATTGGGTGGACAAAAGGTAGTCGATGATACGGGATTTGAAGATTGGAAGGGTGTTAGATGTTAGACGAATAAAGGAGGGAATAGAATTCCATAGGAAAGAGGAACGGATGAGGAAACATCTACCAAAGGCTACGGTGCGATGGGCAGTTAAGTCTGAAGGCCGTGAGCGGGTATTGCGGGAATGCACTGAGGACTTAAACTGAAGGATATCTGAGATGTACGATGTACGGCGGGATTGGATAACTTGATAGAGAAAGGAAGCAAGGAAAGATTTACGACGGAAGGAGGGGTAAAGCCACTTCAACTCTTCATAAAATCGGGTGGCAGAGCGTCCCCAAAGATGAATCGTACAAAGCAATTATTTAACCGTTTTAATTTTGCTTCGAGATCCCCAGAGACACACCCGTAAACCACACAGCAATAGTCAAAGTGAGGGAATATTAAGGAAGTAACCAAGAGCCTGCGGGTTTCAAAAGGAAGTAGGTGGCGAAGATAATTTAAACGCTTCAGGGTGGAAAAGGTACGACGGGAAATATCGGAGACGTGGTTTTTCCAGGAAAGAGTTAGGTCTAAAGTGACACCAAGGTTTTTAACGCATGGATGGAATTGGATTGGATTATTGTTTAGGAATAAGAGGAATAGTTTTCAGGAGGTGATTGGATCCTATTACGATTGCCTTAGTCTTCTCTGCATTCAACTTAAGCTTGTTGTCTTGTGACCACTGGCTAATTCTATTCAAGTCTTCTTGGATCTTTTCCGTAGCAACTAACAGGTCAGAAGGTGGGAAGGAAAGGTAAATTTGGAAAACATATACGTATATTTATCTATTGATATTTCTTAAAGTTATTAAATTTATCTACAATGCTTTGTTCGAATATTTAAATTACTTTTCTTTTTCTTTTTTTTGGTTGGCTCTATAGACCTTGAAGAGCCTTCTCCCTGCCTGCCAATCTACTGCTTTCCAGTTTGCTGCACGCATCTCTTTCGCATCTTTGTTCATTCTGTCTATCTGGTTTTTGGCCTCCCATGTGGTCTCCTGCCTACTTTACTGGCATTCATTGTTGTGTAGAGGCATCCTGATGGATTGCTTCGAGCCAAATCTTAACCTCCTTGCCTTCATGTCATGAGATATTGACTGACCAGCCTCTGTGAGCAGTTCACTGTTAGTTCTTCTCCGGAGGACTTTCCGTTCCAGTCTATCGATTCAGCTTTCTGGGATACCTGTTAGAGTTAGGTCTCGCAGCCATATATCAGAGCTGGCTTTATCATGGCATTGTGCGCCCTTAGTTTAATATTTTTAGAGATTTTTCGGGGTTTCAGTACTCTGAGAGATGAAGGCTCTGTTTCTGGAGGTAAAATTTCTTGGGCCTAAGAGGGGCACAGCTTAAAATGTAGCTTTGTTAAGCCTAAATTATTTTTCTTCTTAAATTTACTTCCACCCGATTGGTTTAAGCAATGACTTGTCAAGATACAATCCCTATTCTTGCTGCATACAATATATGTCGGTAAGTCTGCTATACCCATCTGATGAGGTATTTTTATTAATGTGAGGATTGATTTATCATCTAGGGATTTTGACTAAAAGTAAGTAGTCAGTTTAAAATAAATAATAAAAAAGAAAAATTGTCTTATCTTAAATCCTAAATTACATATTTCATCTAATTAAGGAGAAAAGTACTCCAGATAAGTTTAAAATAATTATTAAGTTACATGTAAATTATATTAACAATAAGGATAATGTTACAGGTGGAAAGCAGTGTGCTACCACTACGTGAGGCGGAAGAGACAGGTGACTCGCTACCGCAACGGTGACGCCTTCACGTCAACCCAGGTCTACTACGAGAGGGTCAACTCCCATGCGGCAGCGGGTTCCTTTGTTTTCGCCTACTGCGGAGTTCGTGACATCTCGAGGAAGCTTGTGCTTGGCAGGGCCAAGGGCTCCATCACCAAGATAAGGTTCAGCAAGGGTCAGTTAGTACATCAACATTTTTAATCAATTTATATATTTTTTTTCATTATAATAATTAATTTTTGTGGAAAGAGAATACTCAACAAATTTTGTCAGATATGCGAAATACAAATTGTGACTAGTATAACTCCAAGTTCATGTGGTTTTATTTATATTTTTAGAGCCCAATAGGAGAAAAAATAATTCTTTCATCCCAATTTTTTATTACCTTGATGAAAACTATTTACAAAATGAGGTGTTGATTGCTGTCCGTAGATTGGATATGAGAAGATGGTCGGGGGTAAGGTGAGTTGTGTAATACACAAATAAGTAAAACTGTATTTGTGCCAAAACACAATTCCAACACCATACCCACAGACTGGTGCACGGAACCGACTTACTCCGGCAGACCTATAAACTTTCTCTCTTCGATTCCCACTTCTTGACCCTAAACTCACTCCGCATAAAACAGATCCTTTTAAGCAAGCAATAACGTCCCTCTTAATATCATTGACAAACATAATAACAATTACAAAAATCGTACCCCCTCTTCACCGAATTCTCCACAATCACTCACCGCCCCCTTTTACAGATAACTAACTACCATCTCCTTTCTTTCCGATAACATCTATAAATAGTTACGTTCATCTATCCCTAACCTCCGACTTGCTTTCAGATCCCATAATAACCTTACTAACATCTACTCCTTGATTTTAAAAATTTTAAATGGAAAATAATTTTTACTAATTTCTTTATTATTTATTGACAACTTTATCCTCAAAACTATCTACAGTTCGGAGTCAAAATGGTTGCCTCTAACAACAATATTTAGTGAGAATAACAAATGACATCTGTTCCAAAAGTTACAAAAAATTCATTTTTTTAGGTACAAAGAACATTTTACGTTGTTTTTTTTTCTGTCAGAAAATGGTTCCATTATATTTGTATTACCTAGGCTATACAAGGAAATCAGGACAGTGAATATCATTAAAAAGTAAATATTGGAGTATTGAAAGTGTATACCTCCCGAATTTTTATTCCAGAAAAACCTAAAAATTTTATTTATTTCTCATTTAGAGCTCCACACAACACACTTAAAAACTTAATGGAACGTCATTTAAAGTAGAGTAAATTTTCTAAAAATATGTGCCCTAACATTCAACAATTCCTGAGATGTTTTTTAAATGCTGTAGGTAGTTTGAATGATATAGAAATCAGAATTAAAAATCGATTTATGGTAACGTTTTGAAACAGCCGCTATATTTTTTATTCCTCCCTAACTAACTATGGTTGGCAGAGTCGTCATTTTCAACTCTTCATATAGTTTTCATTAAGTAATCAAAGATTAGGATGAAATGAACCTGATTTTTTTTCTTTAATGGGTTCTTAGATCAGTCACTATTTTTCTCCTGTTCTATTATTATTAGTAACAGTTTTTTGTTATGATACTCTACAATTTTGTTTAGACATTTTTTTTCCCCCGTTTCTTTATTTCTCTTTTTGTGTTTGTAATGTATACTATTCTTTTATACATCAGTTATTTGTGATGAAATCAATCACTAATTTATTGTTATATAGGTCATATAAATAAATGGTTATCTATACTCTGGAGTATAGATCATAAATCTGTTAAATGTATAAACAAACACCTTTCCCATAGCGTTACTTTGTTTGGAAGGGAAAATAGAAAATATACATATTGGAATTTAAGAAACCAAAAATAATAATACTCATAAAAACTAAAGAGTCATACACATTGGTTCAGAAGAAATTGCTTAATTTACATATTAGCAATATATCTTAAAGTTATTTTATTTTTTTTTTAATTTTGAGGTTTGATTATTTGTCTTTTGTGTTGCTGTATATTTATATGATCACCTTATATAGGAAATTGTATATGCCAATAGGATATTTATACTTAAACAAATAAATGAATGAAGACAATTTGTGGCGAAGTTTTACAATTTTACTATAGAAAACATAATTGAAAGAACGCTATCTTGCTTGAGTTTATTTCTTACTTTTTCTTTTTCCCTTTCCCCTTTTTACCTTTTTTCCCTCCTTTCTTTCCCTTTTTGTCTTTTTCATCTTGTTTTTTAACAGCTTCTGGTTGTTCTTCACATGGTTTTTGACCTTTTTCTGTAAAATATTATGATATTATAAACAATATAATTTATATATCTGAATGTGTATGAATATTCCTCATGTAATCATAGTAAATAAACAATCTTAATATTTGTATTCAATAATAATTAAAAATATAACCACGAAATCATTCTAGAAGCATCACACTAGCTACAGGTTATTACAGTCCTTAGTCATCATTGAGAAAAAGTGAACTCGAAAAAAGAAGATTTGTTGGGGATAACAGAGGAAAGGCTTGTTTCTCCGAGGCAATGCTAGAAATCATCTTGAGGGCAGCTGATAATAAAAATATTAGCCAAGTGGGTTAGGAGCTTCTACTTTTTCATTCTTACAGGCTTCAACTTACATCAGGATCAATGGCCAAGAAATTTTGAAAAAGTTCACAATCGGTTTCTAAATCAAGGGAATTAATGGACAATGAAACTAACAAGTAGCAATGTGATAATAATTTACTATTCTTGTCATCCATTTCATATGAAACATAATGTAGTTAATAATTATATAAAAAAAGCAATAAGAATAATATCTTATATATAGTGAAAAATAAGATACTTGAAATACTCCTGGAAAACTTTTTTCCAAAAAAGTTAATTTTCATGATTTGCGATGTTAACCTTAAAAATTCCCAAAACATAAAAGATAACAAAATAGTAAATAATAAAGCAATAAATGAGAAATGGATGGATTCAATTATAGATATCATTTAAGGATTACAATTTTTATGAATACTTTCTACTTATGTTACAGATCCAACAATAAAATTAAAAATTATTACAGTAAATGGAAGGACAAAATTGATACAAAAAATCAATCAGGATTGATTTATACAATGCCATGTTTAAATCACCCAGGTATATACATCCCGACAGGAGTATCATACTTTTTAGCCCCCTTAGAGGTGTCCCGTGAGCTTTTAGCTTATGGTAGACCATTTGATATTTTTTTATATAATTGGATGTGATCATGACAAAAATCTTTCATTCTTCACTTTCATTAAAATTTGAAATTGAAATTGTAAATTGTAGCTCTTCTATCAGGGGCTGAAGAATCTAGATTTCGTAAAAGATCTAAGATCTTCTTGCCTCGGCTCATGATTTAAAAAAAAAATAAGGAACGCAGGGGTCCAGGTGAGCAAAATGCTCAAAGGAGAAAAAAATATGTCACGTTAGGAGTGTCCTGGTGAGAGAAAAGCTCATTCTTACCGTTGCGAGGAAGCAAAGCAAAACTAAATTGGGTACAAGTGGGGAGGTAAAAAAGGGAATAACAACATCAAAAGGTTAACGGAAGCTAGATAAAAGTGTTAACGCCATAATATAATTACCTTGTAAGTGATTGTAAATAGTATTTGAGTTTTATTAGTGTTTAATTTAGTTACATATATTTTTATTTGTAATGTTTTATTTGGATTTAGTTATTTGAAAAGAAAAAAATATGTAATTATATTTGTTTGTAATAATGAGTAATAGAGACAGTTACAAGGCGCTGATGGTTGTTGCTAAGGCGTCACCCTAGCAACGGACCGACCATCTTAGTTTTTTTATGGCAGTTCCGACTAATTAGTGGCCCTGGTAGCGTCATTTGCAGCCCTGCCTACGTTTGGTTGATATTATTTTATTTGACATTTTTTGAGTGTACTCGTCGTCATAACAGTTCGGAACCAGACCACTTCTGTGTTTCGATTTTAATATGAGTTCCAATTAATTAAGTAATTAGTGGCCAACCCCTGAACCCAAGCAACGTGTGTAACCAGCCCTGTCTGCGTTCATTTTGACAGCTTGCCTAATACAATACGACTGTTGGATATTTGGTCCATCCATGAGCCAGACCTACACATCTCGGCAGCACTCTTCCCCTGGCCTATCGGAGTGGAGCAACCTTTCGTCGTGCAGTATTTATTTTATATATTTATTTATTTTTTTGTGTAAATTAGTTTCATTGTCATTTTTATAATTTATCGAACTACTTTATTTTTATCTGAAAGACTTTGTTTTACTTGTATATTTTGTTTATGTTAGTTTTTAGTTTTTAAAATGTATAAATTGAACTAAATAAATGTTTAATCCGAGCCAGTTTGTTTTTTGTTTATTTTAAAGCCTTCCAGCAAAAAGACATAGTCGATTTGAGGTGACTTTAACAAAAAGTTTAAAACAAAGCTGATGAAATATTAGGAAAATATAGACGTTTATGTCCCATCACGAGAAAATTCTCAAGTGGACACCTCTTAGGTAGATATACTGCATCCAATACTGCAGGATATTGGTGAAACTAAACAATTGTCGGGTAATAGAATGTATCAACACAGCAACAAGGACAAGGATTCCATATTGGACTCTGACAATACAATAATTTTACATAAAGAAAATAATACCGTCAAAATAAACAAATACATCTTTTTCTAGTCCATTTATATATCAGAAAACATCAATTAAACAGTGAATTTAGAACAGACAAAAGCAATTTAAACCAACTTTATGCAGAGATTTTAAGGAAAAATAATTTATGAAAATTTTTTATCTTACTATTTACAATTAACTTTGATATAGATTTTAATAATAAAATGAATAAGAATTTAAACAAAAATACAGATTAAAATAAATCAATTATATGCCTTACCTGAGCGTAAGGAAGGTTATTGTGTGATAAAAAAGTGATAGTGTAAAGTTAATATGTATTTAAAAGTTTTAAAATTTCATGTGAAGAGTGATATAATAGGTAGTTAAACATAAGCCAAGTAAAGCTCCTTAATATTATAAATTAATGTGATTCCTTATTATTTTATTGTTTATAGGGCAATTTGACAAAAATTGATGACCTGGGCTGTAGTAAATTTATATTTAAGTTATGCTATTTTATTAGTAATAATGTTGATTGTTAAAACTGTTAAAAATGAATGTATAATAAAAGCTGTTATTTTATAGATTGTCCTTTAAGATGGCTGTATAGGCCGTGACATTGGAATTTTAAAGAAATAATAAATAAACAATCTTTACTTTAAAAAAATATTTAATAATTTTGAGACTTAACTTGGATACAATTTATTTTATTTAAACAAAAGGACATAATTTTTTCATTAAAGATGTAAAATTACTTGTATCAAGATAAGACAAGTGGCATACTAGTTGTTGGTAGTACTTGGAAAAATAAACAAAAAATATCATACAAATATATAATATAGTTGTACCGACCCCTTTTCCTTCTCTCAGGAACGATGGATTTTGACAATTAATGTATCAAATGAAAAGGAATTTTATGAAAAAGTGACGAATTTCTATTTAAATCCTTCAATTCTTACTGCAACTTAAAAAAAAAAATGAAGGGTTTCAAACCTCTGACAGAGTCCACGGATCGAATCGGAACAAATGGATTTAAAGATTTCAACGTAAACTATAAGTTAAAAATAGTCACTATAAAGTATGAAGCTTTACACTTATGTGTCCAATGAAGTTTATTGATAATATTATATTGTTTATACGAATGAACATGATATTGCTTATATTTCGAATGAATTCAAGAGAAGAAGGATATCTAATGCGAGAGCTTTTCCAGGGGGCAAATTTGTCATTAATTTAATAAATCATTTTTGATGTATAGCTGTTTAATTAATCAATGATAGTCATATATTACTATTTTATCTTAATCCTCCTCCACCTTCAATAATATTGGGCTACTTATTTGATACATTACAAAGTTTTCGAGCAGGCATGAAATCATCCAACTTTTATTACTAGCCTTTTGTTTCTTAACTCTGATACTCCTTCTTTCAGTTGTACGAATCACACAATTAGATTTTCCGATTGTCCCACGTCATGGATTTCCTTTTCTAAATGATTTATAACTCCTGAAACCTCGATGGCTATATTCGGTAATGATATACTCATTTAATACTCAAGTATTTCGTATATTACCCTCCTCTTCTAGTAAGAGAAGGTTAAACAAAAAAGTGGGAGTGAACGACGCCCTCGGAGCTTAATAGAAATATGACTTATTGTATTCTAAACTGAACCAGAAGCGGCCGGTTACTGACTCATATTTTTGGCTTTGGCTTTTTGGCAGCTTACCACTTTCGGAAACCAGTTAACAATTTCCTTTACACAACACATGTGCACTTTTATTCTAAAACAAAAAAATGTTATTGCCTTCTAAGTTTTCTCAAAAAAATTAAGTTTTGTTTTTTAACGCCGGTTCGGATTACCGAACTTACACTCTAAAATGCTTGGACTTGAGATTTACTCTCCACCAATAAACTAGCTCCCTTTTATAGAATGCTCTTACAAATCAAATAAAATAAGAACTGACCGATTTACATAGTTTATGAAGTAGAACTATAAATGTAATTAACAATTCTGAAATCTTTAGAGAATAGATACTCTGACATCGTATTTATCGAAACCTTTCAAGTCTGAAGAACTTATCTAATATTTTAACCTGTAAAAGTTTAACATTACTTTTTAGGAGGCTCGAACTACATATTTACACTTGACTGTATAAGGGACCCTGTGGACCACTTGGCAGATCTTCACTGGACAAAATTATTTATACTGTTTTCCATGATTTTGAGGCTGTTGTTTTTCCAAAAAAAAGTTCCCAAAAATCAAGAGGTTTTGAGATAGAGCACTAATTTTCCAAATATGCAATACTTTTTAAATGTTTTCTTTGAGTAGCACAGTATCTTACCTTCTCCGTTTTTTTTTTATAACTATGCTACATTAATTTTTTTGTTTCTTTATCAATTTGCTCTTTCTTCTCTGCCCTTCTGCTTGTTTTCTTCCTAACTTTATATTTTTAATTCTGTCTATTGCCATACCATCAATCTCATATTAATGTTTTGCAGGGACTAACTGTACTATAGCAACACAAATACTCATTGCATTATCAAAATTTTATTTAAATTTATGGACTTAAAATCTTTGTTAAAACTTTCTGTACGTACACATAAAAAATAAAATAACAAAAAACGAAGTTATAAATAAATAGAAATTCGGAAATAATTAATAATAAAATAATAGCCGTAGTAGTTAAGTTAAAAGAATAAATAAGTTGAATAACTTACTCTGTATCTTCTTGGGCATGAAGTCATCCTCGTCATACTGGCTGAACATATGAGTTTTGTCGACTTTGCGCCTCTTCTGCTTCATTGCCGCAGGAGCTATGTACTCTACCTCATAGGAAGAACTGTCTGAGGACGTGTCGGTGGAGGAGAAGCAGGGTTCATTACCTTCTGGTCTACCATCAGGATGTTTCCTGTCTATCTTAAACTGAATTGGCTGCGGCTCCTCTCCCATTTCCTCCTGGACAACAGATTAAGAAATAGATATCACCTCATCCCTTGATGAAATATGCTTATTTTTTAAACCTCAAGTATTAATTATATTTTTATAAATTATAATAATACATTATTAATTTTCTATCTTGTGTGTAAAAAAGATTCTTCTTTTTTTTTTTATATTTATGTTTTTTTTTTTCATATTGATCATATTAACTCCTCAGTACAAACCAAAGTGACGTATAGGCAAATCTTTCTATTTTGCGTTTTGATGCATTTCAGTTTGTATCCTATTATCTTTACAACTCCAAAAAAACTAAATTAATAAGTGAAAATGCTTAATGATCATTTGACGAATATTAAAATTATAAATTATCAGTTTCATGAAATCCGCCACGATCATTTTCACAACCCTTTGAGACATTTTTAAATACTATTTTGGTATTGAACTGACAAACTATATTCATTTATTGATATATATAGTTGATAATAATATATTTTATTTAGTTAATAAAGTCAAATAAATACGGTTGATATTTTTTTATATGAATGTATATTTTCTGATGATAGGCAATCATTGTAGATGAAGTGGTTAATATTTTTTCCAGCAATCTCAGAAGGCTGAAGCTCTCATAGGAAACCTCTTCAACATTTTTTAGTTATCTGTTGTACTTGTTTTCAAAAAACTTATATTGTACCCAGAAATGTGAATAATTTAAATTGCTCAATGAGACACTATAATATATATATGGGTGGGTGTGTATGTAATGGGCTGAGGTCTGCTCACCCCTTGGTGAAATCCTGCCTACGCCCTTGAGGCCAAGCGAGGTTTAAGGAAGGTTCTTCCTTTATAAGCTAAATATTAGAGACTTTTTTTTCGGAAAAACGGTTTAAACTCTCTTTTCTACATTAGTTTTATAATATTTCTAAACTTTTATAGTTTTCATGTCTAAAATATCAATTGAAATCTATTAATTCAATTTTTCTCAAATTCATACGTTATTACTTATGGCAGCCAATTAGGTTTTCTAATACTTGGTTAGGCATAATAATTAAAACTACGTTTATTTTTAATACTGCTATGAAATTTTTCTGATAAAGACACATTCCCCTTGTAATAAATTTGTACTTAATTATATTCCAAAGGTCCGGAGGAAATAAATAAAGTTAGCATACCCCAATTTTTTATTACTTTTATGAAAAGTATAGGTAGTTAACAGTCAAAATTGACAAGTCTGCCAACCATAGTTGGGGTGATAGAAAAAAAGCTCATTATCTTTAAAACCACCTACAACACGAAAAACATCATTTAATGTGGAGTAAATTTGATAAACTATGAAACCTAATAGATTTCTTTATATTCAATGGATCCCGAGACATAGTTTTTCAAAAAGCAACATTTTTTCCTAGTAACGAAAATCAATATTTTATATTTTATTTTTTTTTTTGCAAATATTATAAAAACTATTATTGCTACTAAAGTCGCACAGGTGTCAATTGAGAAATAGGTGTAGGAATTCCATATTTCAATGTACGCCAAAAAAAATTGACAAAATACTGATTTTTTGTTGTTTGGAAAAAATATACTTTTTTAAAAACTGCACCTCGAAAAGTACTTGGAAAAAAAGAGTTCTAATTGCTCTCTTATTTTAGAAAATTTACTCTACTTTAAATAATCTTAATTGGAGTTTTTTAGTGTTGTAGATAGTTTTAAGGGAAATGGAGCTTAAAAAAAAATGAGCCAATATTTTAAGGCTCGATCTACATGTTTGCTGCTTGTCCTAAATCCAAGAGCACCCACATGCTTTCATGTTCTTATGACTTTTATCGGCAATTACATTGGATTTTCATTATAAAAAAGAACACACTGAAGATAGGCGAAATGAAAGGAAACGTAAATATCAACAAAGTAGGCAGTAGATGATAAATATTTTGCTAGAAATTGTACTTCATTACCCATAAATTCAACCTTTGTTCTTGAATTTTTATAAGAAACTTGTTAATTTAACTGCCTAAACGTATAATGTATATATATATGGATATTAGTGCTGTGTAAAATCTAACATAAACCGCTCAAGTTAATTAACAAGATTTGAAAGAATGCATTTATACCAAATAGTTAGGATATTAAATTTGCCATCTTAAACTATAGTTAATTATTATATCCGAAGGTTTGGTTAGTTCTTACTCGTTAAAACTCGAATATCATAAATGTCTATCGTAAACAATGTCAACTGAACACAAACTTGTGGATGCAGCACAATCGCCCTTTAATTTGTGCCCAAAAACCGACACTCAACGCCTGGGACCCGAATTCAATCCAACTTGTCCCAGCCAATCCAAATACCTCATCTACACGCTTGCGCTTGCGAAAATTCGCTGTAGTAGAAACACTTTTAGGTTTCCCTCAAATTAAAATATTTTAACCTGCTGAATTGCAATGTTACCTGAGATTCAGTCTTCACCGGATACATGGAGACGTAATAGAACCTATCCTTCTTGTGCAAGTGGATGGTCGGGTTGAGCTTCATGTGCTCAGGGTCCTTCTTGGAGCCAGAGCTCTTCGGCGTAGTTGGCCTAGTCCTCTTCGTCTTGGTCGACATCATCAGCATATCCAGTTCTTGTTCTGTCTTATTATCCCTATTTCCTTTATTAGTCGACCTCCATTCCTTGAGAAGGTTGTTAACGTTTCTACGAACTGCACCAGGGCGCCAACCTCTTCCAGGCTGAAACAGAGCAAATTAATTCTTAATAACTGATTAAAATTATTGTATCAAACACTACAGTAATGATACTTTTGTTGAGAACAAATAAAATATATCATGTACATCTTCTGTTTTTTAACTTTCCGAAAAAGTTACATTAGGTAAATCATGATGCTATGAGATATGATATCAATGAGGGAAAGTTAGTTTCCATAAACTTTCCCTCATTGATATCATTGACAAACTCATCCTTAACTACAAACATTGTCTCCCCTCGTCTAATGTTTCTTCACAGCTCCTTTCTATCCCCTTATACAGATCACTCACTGCCGTTTCTTCAGATAATATCTTAAACTTTTTACGCTCCTCTATAGCCAACCTTCGACTTGCTTTCAGATCACACAAAAATCTAAAGGATCCTATTCCTCTCCTGCACCGATTACGTGTCATACACCGCATCCCTTGTTGCACTCCCAACTGTAATTCCTCTTACATTGACGAAGCCAATAACCGCATCACGTGACATAAATATTATATTTTCTTCCGCAACTCTCCTGCTTTAAAACTTTCTGAACACTCCTTAAACCGCGCTTTCGATTTTGACAAAACTTCTATTCTAACCACAGTCCAAAATCACAACTAAAGAATCATCTACGGAAGCATCTATTTCAAATTAGAACCTTTCCCCGTTAATGTCAAATCCGACTAAAAAAAAATTCGCCTTAACATATTTACAAAATCTTAATAGATTACTACATCCTCAATTTTTTTTTTTTTTTACAACCTCTTACAGTATTATTATTATTCCTGATATAGTGCCCTTTAAAAAAACTAATATTATCCACCTTTAGCCTATTTCCGTTTTTTCATGTGTTTACCTATTAGCATCACTAAACTGACTTTGTTCTGACATTGTTCAACTATTGTCCCATCAAAGTTTATTTATCAGCTACTTATTTCAAGATATAGCTTCACAAAGATTTTATTTCTTTTTACAGTTAGTTTAGTGTATAGTTTGTCTTTATACTACAATTCATATGTTTCTACAATTATTTCCGCTAACGGATTTCTCCAACGTATTTTGTAATTGATGTTGTTCTACTTGCACCAGTTTACTTGGTGTTGGAACCTGGCTCCAAACTTATTCTAACATTAACTATCTTTTATTGTTTTTTCTTCCATCTTATGTACACCACATCTAATTACTGTTATTTGTATTTCCGACTACTCTTAACTTATATTACTTTATATTCACTTCTTTAATTTTGTCACTCTTCTTACATATTTAATTAACCACATATAAGTTTTTCTTTATAATTTTTTTTATTGAAAATAATTTTCAATTTGTATATGTATTTATTTGGTTTATTTTTATTCATTCATTAATTTTTGTTATCTGAATTTCACTATTACTATATTCCCATACCGTTTCAATATTGTAATATTACACTATACATTTTCTTCAATACTTCTCATTTTCCTACATTACCTGTTATTTTCTTATATTTATAGTTATTCTTTATTTATTTCTTATTATTCATTATGGTTTTAATCTTATTATTTATTCTGAGCTCTGATGAAGGCCTGAAATTCTGGCCGAAACGTTGGGACTAATAAAAACGTTTTTAATTATTTGTGTTCTACAC
>NW_027112357.1:0-5995 GCF_000696795.3 Halyomorpha halys | reverse complement strand
ATATTTTCAGTAGGAGTTAGTTGACACTACTTGCTCCAGTATTGCAAGAAGATAACCCGCTGGTTCTGGAAACAATTTTCCTTTTCTTGGCCATTCTATGGAGGCAGAATGAATCCCTGTTGAAATAAGAAAATGGCAAAACCTACCGGGTATTTATGTACTTTATGACGTATAAAAACACCCATCAAACACACACACACAACGATGGTAAAAACCCATGTGGCGTATCTGAAAATTACTGATAACAGAATGTTCGGATTGTGCTTACAGCTCATTATAAATTTAAATATATCATTTTTTATTTAGTGACGTCACATATTAAAATAAATCTTTTTGGCGAATCGAAGAGAACAGAAAAACACGTTAAAACAAAACCCGAGGCAAACTTATCGTATACGGCACTTTAGATATCAACTGATTATACACATTCACACACATAATTTTAATTCAGCCCTACCCTGGTTCGTGAGGATAACATAATGTTAATTGCAGTTACAGAGCGATATTTCAGTTAGGTTAAGTGAGCAACACCGCCATGGTTGACTATTGGACTATACGTTACTATGCCAACGATCCATGAGTTTGGCGGTACCTTTTAAGAAAGATATTTAATAATAAATATTAATTAAATTATTTTTTGCAATTAATGGGAAAATATTATTATGAGTATTATTTACCTTAAGAACTCCTCCGAGATCAGATACGTTCCAAAGCCAACCCATCGTCTTCGGAACCAATCTTAACGGCCTCACACAGTACTTGTGGCCAACGTGTATTCCTGGGTACATGCCAGCCGTGTATTCATATATATTGCTTGCTCTTATTTTAGCTTTTACCTTTTGGTCTTTTTTGGTTACGGCAGGTTTTATTACGGTTACTACCTTTTCATCGGGTACTTTTCCACCATCATTCTTGACAGTTGGTTTCTTGTCAACATCTTTTGGACCATCATCTTTTTTATCTTTTTCGCTTTTGCTAACTGCTGATTTCATGTCCGTGGTATCAACTAGCGCCGGAGTTTTTTCTTCCAACTTTTTAACTTCCTTTTCTAGAGCTTTTTTAACTTCGTCCGGCAATTTGTTCGGTTTCAAGCCTGACAGCGGATTTGGATCAATGTATTTTCTAACCTGTTCGAACTCGCCCATCTCTTCAGCTCTTTGAAGGTACCTTTTCAAGTCATAGCCGCATTCTTGACTTGTGAGAGCAATATGGGTTGATGAATCAGCACCCGGAAGGAAAAAAACATCATTTCTTTTTGGATAAGACGTTTCAATGTATCTTTTCTCTTTCTCTAGCAAAGAATTAGATGTTTGTGGAGAACTTTTTGACTCTTCAGGTTTTTGAAATTTCTCTGAACGCTCTTTATTACTTCCTAAATCTTCATTACTTGGTCCTTCTGATGTTATTTTTTCCTTTACTAGCGTGAAATTCTTGTTCTGCTGAGCTATTTTAGCTTTAATAGCACCACACCGACACCCACACTGTGGCTTCCCAACTAGCGGGGGAAGTAATATGTCCGGAATTCTCGGACAGGTACACTTCTTGCCAGCCTGTTTTCTTGAACCTGTGTTTACATTTTTTAGCTTTGTGGATTGGTCTTCTTCTTCTTCCTCATCTTCTTCTTTATTTGGGCTTCCGTCAAATCGGTTAAGACTTTGCCCTTGTAAATTTCTCCATTTCCTTTTGCAATGTGCTCCGTCACATTCACAATCACCTACATTCATCTTACATTGGTCAACCCCTTGGGAGTGTGCTCCAAGTTTTGACAAATTTTTTTTATTCATTTCCTTTTCCAACTTCTCATACCGTTCTTGAGGAGGTTGAGATACTGGGTTTTTAATTTGCAACTCCGAATCCGTCTGAGTATATTTGGTCATTTCTTCCCGTCTTAGTTGTGCCTCCATGTCTCTTGTACAATAAGATAATGGGGCATCTCCAGCCCTTCTGTAACAAGGTGGTGGCTGGTTAGGACCACATCTCGGCAAATTAGGGAGGTGTTCACCAATATCAAATGGCTTTGGTGGAGGAGGGGGAGGAGGAAGAGGAGGTAAGGGTTCGTAGAAAGGTGGAAGTGCAGGAGGAGGTTTTTCATATTCCGGCATATCATCCCATGGTTTTCTCCAAGGTACAGGTTTAGTAAATTTCTCTTCTTGGGCACGTATCTCTGATGCTAATTGTTGTTCGTAATCTGAATACAAAGGATGAAACTTCTGTTTTGAACTACCCTGTGGATGGTCTGCAGGTGCTTCTAACAGATCCTGTGCTTCATTTTCAAAAGCTGATTTTCCAAAACACGAAAGGCGTAGAAAAACGGAAATCTTTCCAGTTTGATCGCCAAACACATTCGATATTGGATATTGATCTTCAATATGGGCTGAAACAGGAAGTACCTTAGTGTCCCCGGCGACCATGATCGCTTTTACAAAGGAATCGCCCAAGAGCAATTTTACTTGTCCAATAAGAGTGAAAAATGGTTTATCATTAGCGTACATTCCACTTCTAGTCACCTGAAGATAAAGTGGTGATTTTCTTAAACTTGTAATAAGTTTATATGGAGTCATTGGGAACAAGAGAGACTTCCCTGAAATAGTGAAACATTTGGTGAATATTAAGGAATACAGTCATTTTATTAGTTAATATGAATATATAAAGGGTGTTTCAGGGTTTAAGGATCGAAACTAAAAATATGAAATAAGAACCTCAAAACAAGAAAGGTCTCTAAGGATGCTCAAGGTGATCACTTTGAATAAGATTTAATATGAATGTTAATATTTAAATTTAATTAATAAAGTAGATAAGACAAATATTAATTTATTTATTATGATCTAAATAATTCATAACAATGAAAATTTTTAGACGTGAATATCTACTAAAGCAAACACTAAGGGACCAAAGTGATTACCTTAATCATTTAGGCAGACTCGACATCTTTCTTTCCCAGCAGTCGAACGGCAGATGTCTAGGTATTAATCAGCTCTGATACCACTGAAAACTTTTAAATTTTAAATGATGATTGGGGGTGCTGTTATTGGAGAACACAAATAAGTACAAAACATATAGCTTATCATCAGGGCTAAGAACAAAAAACAAGATAAAATCCGATGAATACAAAGATATACAGAATGATTAGAGAATAAGAAAATAACTAACATTATGGATACATTAATAGTTTTGACAGTTATGAATGAGTATTATAAGAAGGTAACGGCTTATGAGAAGAGTAATATTAAAATTAATTAAGAAGAAAAAGCAAATAATAAAATACATATCAAAATCTAGTTAGTTTTTTTTTTATGTTGTATTAACCTTTTTCTAATCTTTCTTTTAGAGCCCTTCTCATTCTCTACTCTTTTCTTATTAAATCTTCCTTACCTACGTTATTAGTTATGTTCGCCACATATTATTATTATTATATTTACTAATTGCTTCTTTTATCTTACTTAACTATATATTTTATTTTTTTATTTTAGTATTTTGCTTTCATATTTCATTAATTGCATATAGTTTTTATTCATAACTTTAATTTTAAATTATTATTATTATTAAACTAAAATATTCATATTTCTTTGGTTTATAAATAATAAAATTTTTATTTCGTTAATTATGTTACTTTACTTTCATATTTAATTAGCTATATATTCGTTTTATTTCCCACTTCTTTCATTACTTTATTTTGAATAAAGTAATTTTGTTCTTTCATTTTCATTTTGTACATATGTTTACTAACTAGACTTGTATATGTATTTTATTATTTTTTCTATTCTCCTATTTAATTTTAATATTACTCTTCTCGTACCGCCTTTTAAGTATTATATTCTTATAATTCTTAAATAATCATGTCTTGCAACACTATTCATGTATCCATTTTCTTAATTTTAAATCTTTCTGTATATCCTTTTATTTACTGGTTGTTATCTTATGCTTTGTTCTGAGCCCTGATGAAGACTTAAAATTCTGGCCAAAACGTTGTCATTAATAAATAAGCTTTTACTTATTTGTATCTTCACTGACCGTACCCCCCTAACCATCTTCTTCCCATTGTATAAATCCACTATCAACTATTAACTCATCAATGAACGTTGGACCATTGCTGCTCTGTAAGGATGATACCGAGCAAGTCCTAATGCCTTAATTACCTTTAGTCACTTCCAACAATATTAATATGAAAGTTAATGTTCACATTTCATTGATAAAGTAGTTAAAGCATACATGTAAATCTTTAGACGTGAATATCTCCTAAATAAAACGTTAATGGACATACCTCCAAAGGAAGTTTTTTTCTTGCTTCGAGGTCCTCAATTCATATTGTATAGTTCAATATAATTATATACTGTATAATTAACTAAATCAAAAATAATTTTGGAATAAAAATTACCTGCTGCAAAAGTGAATTCACTGATTTTGTCGGTGGACTGCGCAGCCCTGCGGCTGGCTTCCTCCTCCACTTGCTGGTGGATCTGCTCCAGTGTGGTTGGGTCCAGCTCAGTCTTGACCACAGCGTTGATGTACCTCAGACCTTCGCCTGTTATGACAGCTGATTGCGGAACCAAGATCCGAATAGCATCATCACGACCGGGTTCCTGGGGCAAACTCTTGGAAATGGGAATAATGACCCGATATTGCGGATACTTATCGAACTCCGGTACATCCTTTGCTATCTCTATTTGCCAAGATTCAGGTGCACCTGCTATAATTTTTCCCGCTAACGTTAACTCTTCTGAAAAGAATATCTACGTTAGTGCTTTGAGTCCTTGTGAGATTTCTCTAATCGATATTCCTATAATAATTATTCTTTTTCTAATTAAATAAGAACACTGAACCTATTAACGACCTTATAATCGCTTTTAGTTGATGCACAACTGGAAAAGAAAGAGTATCAAATGAGCAAAAATTAAAAAAAAAAAAAATTAATTTAAGAGATTCATGTCATTTAAACAAGAGATTCAACAATTAAACTTATACAGTTAGTTGAAGTGTCAATTTACCTATCAATAAAATTTGATGTTATCGTTATATGTTAGTCCCCTGTCATGTCCTTTTCATTATACTTTGTACTTAAATTGATGAGTACAAGATTCTTTTTTTTTTTTTTTTCATCACGCAGTCAAGTCATATTTCTACAAACATTTGTGGTTAGAGTCATTTTAAATAAAGTTAAGCTCACATTAATATATGTATACACGATTTTAGCCCAATCCTCTAGTCAAAAAGACCCTTCTATATGAGGTATGTGGGAGGAAAATGTTTGATTTTCGTGGCAACACTCATTCTTCCTTAGCAGTTTCCCTCCTATTAGCCGTCCAGACAGTTTTGTTATTTACAGTCTCCTGGTACAATTTTCTTCATTAGGAGCCAGTAAATTTTAAGATTTATACCTTTAATTATTTAGCCTAAGAGTCAATATGTGACTGTAAAAATATTGAAATTTAATATGTAATCCTAATATCTTAAAATTAACATTAAATCGGTACTGCTCACGAGTCTTTTTCGATGTAGAACAGGCTTTGATCGAGTCTGGCACCCGGGACTGCTTTACAAACTCCATAAATTCCTACCTCCTACATACATTCTCATCATTCGTTCCTTTCTCATCGATGGATTATTCCAAGTAAACCACAGTGGTTCCTATTCATCCCTCTATTCTCAGTCCGCTGGTGTTCCTCAAGGTAGTATCCTCGGTCCCATCCTATATACCGTCCATACTGCAGACATTCCAAACAATCCTAACACTATCCTCACCACGATGATATATGTGTGCTCGCAGTTAATAATAATATCACAGCAGTAGAGGGAATATGGGGGAGCTGGGACACCGATTTGGGGAGCCAATCAGAAGCCAGCATTTTGATGACGTCACACATGGCGGGAGATTTGAATTCTAATATTCGGCTCGACTCACCCTTAACCATCCACGTGGTCTATCACGTGATCATTAGGCAGCCAATGGGAAGCCAGTATTTGGTCACGTGACCCCCTGGCGGAGGATTTAAATTTA
>NW_027112356.1:7475-8847 GCF_000696795.3 Halyomorpha halys | reverse complement strand
TTCAATAACATCATTATAGGAGGGTATGAAAAAAAACAACAAAAAAAACAAAAAAACAAAACAAAAAAAAACATGTTTATTCACTTTATAAGTCCAACATTTCGGCCAATTCGATCATTCTCAGGGACAATCACAATACAAACAGGTTTTATTACACATATGATCTTCAACGACTAACAATATTATTTGTATGTTATCCCACCTAAATACAATTTTAGAAATAAATAAATCAAAAACACTTAATGCAGTCTATTTTGCCCAGGTCATTTCATTAAATTACCGTATAAGACATTAAAACATTAGGGAATCATATATTTCTGTTAATTATCATTTCTTAGATTATGTATAATTTTCTAATTAGTCAATTTTCACATCAAATTAAAAATTAAAATTATTTATCACAGTCACCTTCCTTGTTGAAATGTATCATAACAATACCTTCCAAACACTCAGGTCAAGCATTAAAATCATTTATCACAACTATATTTCGGTTAAATTTCCTCTTTACTTTATTATTAAAATTCTTATCAAGGATAATTATAACTGTTAAACATTAAATTTATCCCTTATTTTTCATAAATTAATTTTACTTAATATCTCTGTATAGTGTTGGTTCAGATTCCTTGTATCTGTTTTAAAATTCAATGTATAATTAATAATCAGGAATTCAAGTGAAAATAATGTTGAAGTATATAGATGATATTTTTTGTATATTAATGAAAAATGATGTTAATATATTGCTGGAAGAAGTAAATAGTCACCATAAAAAAGTAAAATTCACAATGGAATTAGAAAAGGAGGGTAAATTAAAATTTTTAGATATGTTGATGATAAGGCAGGGTAAGGATATAATCACGGAATGGACAGAAAAAGAAACAACTTGTAATATGATATTAAATTGTTATTTTTGCCACCCTTATCATATGAAATATAATTTATAAAAAAAGCTATAAAAATAGCTGATTTTAGGTTGCATATAGTAAAAAATAAGATAATTAATATGCTCCTAGAACATTTTTACCCAATAAAATTAATTTACAAAATTTGGGAAATTAACCTTTTTTTTAAAATATTTATTTACAACTGTATATTATAATACATTTAGTAAATTTGATATAAGTTAAATTGGAGTGTTACAGGCGTTTAGAGAAACTATCGATTGGTAGCACTCTAATGACATTTTACAATAGCTGGTCTCGTGGCCATCTTCTTTTCAGGCGCCTCGGAGGATTGTAAGGAATGGAAGAGGATGCAAGAGTAGAAACTAGGGAATTTGAGTGGTTTGAGAGTTTATAGTGGAAGGAGTGATATCTGGTTCGGGCTAGATCGGTTACATAGGGAACATTAAGGTCTTTATGTATGATTTTATTTG
>NW_027112356.1:6290-6825 GCF_000696795.3 Halyomorpha halys | reverse complement strand
AAATTAAATTTTTAAAGTTATGATGATGATAAGGTAGGGATATATTCATGGAATGGACAAAGAAAAACACAAGTAGTAATATGATATCGAATTATTATTCTTGTGATCCTTATCATATAAAATATAATGTAATAAATAATTATATAAAAAGAGCTATAAGAATAACTGATGATAATAGGTTGCATATAGTAAAAAATAAGTTAATTAATATGTTCCTAGAAAATTATTACCCCAAAAAAATTAATTTACAAAATTTGGGAAATTAACCTTAAAAATAGAAAAGATAAAACAGAAATGAAATGATAAATAATAAACAAAATTATGGTGTCAATTATATTAAAGGACTATCTGAGGATATTAATAAATCATTAATATGATCAGACTTACTCAGGCATGAGCTGAAAAGGAGTTGGATGAGAAGCCTCCGAGGCTAATAAAACATGTTATATCCATCTATCTTGTCTAAGTTGTTAATTTCAGCTTTTATCATTAAATGCACATTTATTATACTACGATAATAGCATTGTTGATGTAT
>NW_027112356.1:3981-4579 GCF_000696795.3 Halyomorpha halys | reverse complement strand
ATATTTTTAGGATACATAGGACAGTCCATTTCATTGAGGAATAGAAAAAATGAAATAAATAGAAGGATAAACATAGCATGGGAAAAATATTGGAGCATAAAACACAATTTTAAAAGTCTACTACGCTCAGGAATAAAGACAAAGGTATTGAAAACGCGTGTATTCGGTAGTTTTATACGGTTCTCAGATCTGGCCTGCAACAGAAAACAACTATGAAAAATAGACATTGAGACAGCTGCAATTTTCAAGAAGTATGATGGGTATCAAAAGAAAAGACAGCATCAGCAACAGTAACGTACAGTCTACAATTAAAGTAAAAAGTCTACCAAATGAATTACATGATATGAAATAGAGGTGCGGTGGTCATGTTGGCAGACTCAATGCAAGAAGATGGTTCAAAATTGCTACAGAGTGGATACCAACGGAATACACAGGAGATGGAGAGGAAGGCAAGATGGCGAGGTGAGATAGTGCTGAGGGTGGAAGACTGTTGGGCAACTGTGGCTAGGATTTGGTATCCTTGGGGTAAAGTAAAACAGAATCTATTTTAAGCTATCATTTATATTTACGTGTTCACATATAAAATTAAAAAAATATT
>NW_027112356.1:0-366 GCF_000696795.3 Halyomorpha halys | reverse complement strand
ATGTCATATCTTCCACATTGGAGCGCGGAATGTACTGCACGGGAGTCTTCCTCGATGTTGAACAAACTTTTGATAGAATCTGGCATCCAGGTCTGCTCTATAAACTTCGTCAATTCCTACCCCCAACATATTTCCTTATAATCCACTCCTACCTCACTGATAGAACCTCTAAAGTAAATCATAACCTAGCCTACTCATCTCTCTCTTCTCAGTCAGCCGGTGTTCCTCAACGCAGTATCTTAGGTCTCACTCTTTATACGGTTGTACAGCTGACATCCCAACCCACCCTAACACAGTCCTAACAACCTACGCTGATGACACATGTATACTGTCTGTAAACAACGACCCAACTAATGCATCACAAAC
>NW_027112355.1:0-963 GCF_000696795.3 Halyomorpha halys | reverse complement strand
AAAATAAATAAATATGGTTTTGTTTATTTATGTTGTTCTTTGCTGACCGCACCCCCCGACAAACTTCTCCAATCATTCCATAGTTCTAGTTGGCCTGTTATTCTAGCCGTTTCTTTCCAGATTCAATAAAATGGATTTGATCGAGATAGACGATTTTGACAGACGTTTAATACTTAAAAGAATTAGTTGCTCAATCAGTAATAAAAAAATCCGTTCTCGACCATATCATTTTTTATAGTGGTCAGATGAAGAATCGTTCCAGCGGTTTCAACTGTCAAAAGTGGTTGCTGAATCAATTTTAAATTTAATTTCTTCGTAAAATCCTCAATGCTCCTTACTTTGTCACAAATAAAATCATACATAAAGACCTTAATGTTCCATAAGTAACTGATCTAGCCCGAACCGGATATCACTCCTTCCATTATAAACTCTCTAACCACTCAAACCCCCTAGTTTCTAATTTTGCATCATCTTCCATTCCTGACAATCCTCCTTTTATTTACAATGACAATTTTAAAAAAATACTATACAATCTATAATTCATAATGAATATTTCATAATTTTTTGATGGATGAAGTTTGTTAAATTAAATATATTTTTGTTAAAATACGAGGAATATAAAATAAATAATTTGAATAACCCTGTTATACTTTTTCTAGTGAGGACGAACAATATAAGTCTTATTGGTCCTGCCGCATGCGGCTATCGGCCACGTTTAGCTGCGCGTATCGGATTTTTCAATGAGATTGCGCATTTAGAGCGATGATGGAAAAGAGCTAGTTGGTAAAACCAAAACAAACTGTATTTCACCTATATTGAGTTCTGGCACAAACCTCAAATTAGTTGTATCACAGCAATGTAGAACTAACTGTAATAGATAATTGTAAATGGCGTTTTTATTGAGTAATAGTTATTAATCTCAAATTATACTATGTACGTGTAGTTTTTTAATTATTAATTAAA
>NW_027112354.1:38646-48174 GCF_000696795.3 Halyomorpha halys | reverse complement strand
CACGTGGGTGGTTAAGGGCGGGTCGAGCCGAATATTTGAATTCAAATCTCCCGCCATGTGTGACGTCATCGAAATGCTGGCTTCTGATTGGCTGCTCAAATCCCTGTCCCAGCTCCCCCATATTCTCACTACTGTAACGGATAATTATAATTTAAAAAAATCGGATATACATAATCAAGGAGCACTTTTTAATATTTAAATCAATGTTTCTGATAAGAAACACGGAGTTGAAAGTTTATGGTTATTATAAGAATCAATTATT
The DNA here is from genome assembly GCF_000696795.3 of Halyomorpha halys. Classification (NCBI taxonomy): domain Eukaryota; kingdom Metazoa; phylum Arthropoda; class Insecta; order Hemiptera; family Pentatomidae; genus Halyomorpha; species Halyomorpha halys. Next base: position 47,912 of record NW_027112354.1, on the reverse strand, counting down.
TTCATCTAGATGTTTAATTTAAAAAAAAAATTATACATACGATATTGTGTATAAATAACCGCTGTTTCGTATTTATAAATTTACTTACTGAAACCCTTTTTCATCACAAAACTGATAAGACGATTAATCATAAACAAATTATAAGTATCCAATCATAATCCACTATGTCCATGGTGCGTAATTAGTACATCACACAGACTGAATGATCATATTAAAACTCCATACAGAAAACATAAAAAAAAACTCTTTATGACCACCTTCATTAATTTCATCAGAGGAAAAGAAGATGATAGATATACTCAAGAAACAAATAATTTGAAATAAAGTCAAGAATAGCATTGGTGTTGATCTCTCCCATCAAGATGCTGGAAATCTACTAGTAGCCAACCAACCCAGGGCTGTCCGTAGCTCAGGTGGTTGAGGCTTGGGTTGTTGACTTTTTAAATGAAAAACTTAACCCCTCACTATGGTTAGAACAGGTTGATCACCTTTAGATAACCCTTCTCTCCCCCCCCCCCCCGTATGTCAGAACTGACTAGGAAGGGGGTCATAAAAAAAAAAAAAGTAGCCACCAACTCTAACCATATGTGAGGGGGAGGGGTCAAGCGTACCGGAGGACCACCACAACAAAAGTGAATCCCTTCAGGCCGGATTTGAACTGCGCCACTGCAGTTACGGTAGACTTAAATCCCTCGGCTGCAAATGACCCTCAAACATCAAACGTACCTAATCCTTTCAGTCTAAAGTTCTTCAAACAATGGTCGATGCTATTATTATGTAACAAATGAAACCCTTCGTCTTGACTGCATTATCCCAATTACCTGTGACTATATACCATCCAAAGTCTCAAATTTCCATCAATTCTCAATACTCATCATCCTATTCCTCTTGAAATATCCTTTCCTTCTCCATCCATCAATCCATCTACGCACCTCGATGATTATTTTAAAGTAAGTTTTCTAGCGTCCATCTGTTGGTCATCACTCGAGCTACCGATTGATAATTAGAGCCAACATGGCACGATCTACTAGCTAAGCTTTAATATACGACTATGTACTAATTCTTGCAAATAAAATGTTCTTATAACATGTAAATATATGTATTGTATATATGTCGTATCATGTGTTGATGGATATGCTGTGTTCTTAGCAACCTAAAGTATTTGTGTAACATAGCTTATTGAAGCATTTCTCTATGTTAACGTCAAAAATGTAACATCCATTTATTATAAATAACATCCATATAATAATTTTAATATTATTAGAAGCAATACACATTACAATATAAACTTTTTATGTATTAAAAGCTAACGTCTTACGTGCAGTATCTCTAGATGGCATTTAATAGCCCCAGAGAAATCAATTAGCTCAACTTGACAATCTCTTTCTAGAATTTCTCCTCCTTAAAAGGCTGTAAGTGTCAATATACATTGTAGATCAGTAGATTCCAGTGATATTTTTGTAATTTTTTATTGGACTTATATTTCACTCTGACTTTTATGGACCTCCTCTTCTTTCTTAACCTTTTCTTCCTTTCGTAAAGACCTAGAGCTAGTCCCCGTAGAACTTACTCCTTCATCACTGTTGGCTAGTTTCCTACTTAGTGAAGTTTCCTTCCTACAGACCTACACCTAGTTTCAGTAGGACTTGTCATCCCCTTTACAACCGATTGGCTGGTTCCCTGTGGAGTGAAGTCCCTAATATTCGAGGATTTACGGACAGAACTCATCCTGCCATTTCATTTCCTTGCCAGTTTCTGGTGTAGAGCACTTCACATCTTACATTGAGTTAGAACTAATTAATTACACACAACTGCCTCGACAGTCTCATAGGTTTTGGAAAGAGGACATAATGAGAGATGGAAGAAGGTAACAGAGCAGTTCATAAATAACGCAGTAAATCAATCTTTTAAATTATATATTATATTTATATTTATATTTATCGCTTAATATACATGACATATATCGTCTATTGACTTCTCATAAAAAAAAGGAAGAAATTTATGGGATACCCTGAAGCTTATAAATCTTACGAAAAATCAAATTTAACATTGATATTATTCTTAAAAAGAAGTTTTTTTTTTGCATTTTGCATTACATCTCCTCGTATTCCCTCAATCCTTAGCAGACCCTAATAAATAATTCAGTAGGCCGAAGATATAACGGCAATCCTGACTTGAATACGAAGAGGACTTCTGTATTGTTACCTCGAGCCTTATATTCTAAACAGGAAGCGTTTCGCTCGCTGAATGGCTATTTGAGTCCGGGGGTCCACAAATATTGTACTGTATTTCCTAATTTATTCATTACTATTGAACTTAGTATATAGTTATGTTTCATTTTATAAACCTTTTAAATTTCATTTAAATAATTTATAAAAAATTTTTATGAGTTTTTGTTTTTAATTGTTATGTGGCTATTTTACTTTTGATTTATTTCTTTATTTATATCGATTGAACGCGTGTTGCGGATTACAGGAAAAGGAAGGTATGAGGGAGTGGAATAGAGAGAATAGCAAAGATAGAGTTGATAACAAAAAAGGGAAAGAATGACTAAGGAAAATGTAATATAACGAATATGGAAAAAATATAAAATGAAATTATTAAAAAAAAAAAAAAATGTTTGAAATATATCAAGTTACTGAAAAAAAAATATTTTTTTTGTATCTTAATTAATATGGTATCCAATTATGGATTGATAAATAATAGTACAACCAATCAAGAGTACCATATAAAATGGCACTTACGGTTATTTGATTTTGACGGATAGGTTGCTCTATTGTCCCAGGAATGCAGCTACCCTTCTTCTTCTTTTGATTTCCTTTTTAGCGCCTCTCAACGTAGAAGAGCATTCAGCCAGGAATTCTACTTTTCCCTATTTCTCGCTAGGTTCCTCACCTGTCGGATGTCCTTTCCCCTTGCCCTACAGAATTGGCCAATGTAGTAGATATGACATCCTAGGATGGCCCCCACGTCTCCTGTCATCTGGGACATAGTCCATTGTCTTTAAAGGATCTCTGTGCCATCCTGAATACATGGCCGAACCACTACAGCTATCGAGCTTCAAGGATCTCTTTCAGTGGGGCTATCTGCAACTCCTGACGAATCCTAGTTTTTCCAATCGTCCTTCGAAAAATTTCATTTCCGCAGCGGTGATTCTCCTTTCCTGTCGTTCTGTTATTATCCAATTCTCCGCTCCATACAAAAGTTGGAGCAGATACACATGAAAGTTTGAAGAGATGTGTAGCTTGACATCCTTGCCCACTGCTCTCTTCCTTACGACAGTGTTACATATCTGGTAGTAGATTGAATTTGTCTTGCTAATCCTGTTATATATGTTTGTGTGAAGTCTCTCACCACTTCCAATTCATCTCCATCACAATATACGTGGATATTCTCCTTCTTTCTTCCAATTTGCAGAATCTTGCTTTTGTTGGTATTGATAATCATTTATTTTCGTTGGAGCTCTTCATACCATTCCATAACTGCCAGTTGCAACTTTTCCTCAGAGCCCGCAATCCGGCAACGTCGTCGGCGTAGATTAGTAGCTGTATCACGACTGGATTAAATTTCCTTCGTTCCAGGAATGTCCTGTCAGTTTTCTTACAACTGGATGCCACTTCATCCATGAACAACAAGAACAAAAACGGGCTTAGGCTGTCTCCTTGTTTGACCCCCTTTGCAATATTCAAAAAAAATTATTCCATCCCGTTAGCCTGACTATTCCTTTAGGCTCTTGATACATAGATTTAATCGCCTCTGTCAGGTTTCTCGGAACGTTCTTCGCTCTGAGAGCTTCCCATATTTCATTTCGAGGAACCGAGTCAAAGATAGATTTGCGGTCACGAAAAGCCAGGTACAAATTTTTATCCAGGTCAAAGGATTTCTGTAAGATATTTCTTAATGAAAAAATGTGGTCATGGGTTTGGCAGCCAGGTCTGAACCCAGCTTGCTCTTCACCTATTGCTTGAGTGCTCAACTAGTGGTCTTAAGCGACCCATGTATACAGCTTGTACGCTACTGGCTACAGCTACCCAAAATATGTAATTTCAGTTCGTACGTTACATTTTTGAGTTAGAAAATTCACATAAGCATACGTAGATCATTGTGCAAGACTTAGTTATTTGGACTCAGAGGGGCACAAAATCTAAATTTTCGTCGAAAACTCGAACTAGAAATTTTTTACGTTAGCAATGCTTCCCCTTCCTATATTTTCCATATATTTGTAAGTGGGAGTAAAAAATATATCGTTCTAATTTATAACTAAGCCATTTATTGTGATAACATTTTAAAATATTTCAGTTTATGTCACTTGAACCTAGCCTACCTCTAAGCCCACAATTCAATGTCACTCCCTGATTTTGTGATAGGGGTCACCCTATTGGATTCTCTAATCCCTTACTGATATTTTCAGTTTTGTCTCAGTTTGAAGTCTTCATTAAGAATTGAGAACTGGTCCATCGCTTGTTCCAGTGAAATTAGGTCACTGAGTATTCAAACCTATCGTAAACCTACTATATAATAATAGATTGTTATGGGATTTAGTCCAAAAATGCAGTTCAGCTGAAACTCTTTTACGATTTTCTAGTTTTAGTGCATTGAAAAGTTGCGAAATAACCTAATTTTATTTCCTGACGGAAATACTTTACTGTACAGTCGAGATGCATTAAAAGAGTTTATTTTCTTCGAAGCAAATCCTCTTTCTCTTTAAAATAAGCCTTTGATGATTGTGGAGAGACCTTGAAAATAACTTTAAAATGTATATGTATTTTCAAGACTTACCTAATTTACTTAACCTAAGACTTGAAATAGAAATCTTGGTAAAACTGATTGCATTGTCCAAATAAATTGTTGTTATGTATATTGATTTCTTGAATAAATCATAAAATTGAAATTAATTTTTTAGAGAAAAAATAATCTATTAATTAAGATTTGAACTGTAAATCTTAACACATTAAAATAATTAACTATCTAAAAATGAATCAGTTCAGAATCTTGTGGTTCAAAAAGATTTTAAATATCAAAAAGTATAAATCCAAACATCTTGGAAAATAAAATATAAAATATGGACATTAATGACCTACGAACGACTAGGTTGATGCATTAATTCTCTCAGCTAAAAACGCCTCAACATGATTTCGATTTTAAAAATCCAAAAATTTTGGACATAGTCAATTGATATACAAAATAGTTAAGCATTAAAAATAAAAAAATTATTGTTCGAAAAATTGTTTACTAAAAAGTTGAACATCAGCATTGATTTGTTTTAATAGAGTAGTATAATAATGTAATATGTTTTAAATAGATTTATCATCTTCTATGGAATAAATGTAGGAGTTAATTGGGATAGATTGTAATCTATTTGCAAGGATTATCTTCTTTCCAGAATTTTTAACAGAATGGTTTTAGTTTCTCTATATTTATATTACGTAAAAAATTGTATTTATTAATTTATTTAAAAACCGACAGCAATATGATTATTGTTATTATATTTATGAATAATAAGGAGAACAGTTTAAACGTGATATATTAATATTAAGGTATTTGTTGTAAATAAGAAAATTGTAATTAATTTAATTGTTGTATGCAAAGTGCGAATTGTGTAAATTTGTATTATCTACAACCTGATAGTGGTTATATACAATGAAACGTAGTTAATGATTCGTTAAAATAAAGATTTTAAACTAGGAAGAGTATTTTTACTACATCTCATCATTATATATTGGGAAAGTTCTTAAATATTTTTAGAAGAAAAAAATCGAGAACAAAGACAACAGCCAAAGAAATATTTTCAGCAGAAGGTGAATGAGTTTCATATTTCTTTGCTAGCTATTTGTTTCTAACTATGCAACTGAAATAGCTTTAAATAGAATAATCAAAGGATTTAACAATACGTTCTACTATTACAGTCTTTAAAAGGCCAAACACAAACTGCATTTATCAACAAAGAAAAGTTTTCCTCCAAAGAACGTCTCTTGCTTGTCACAGAATTTAATTATAAGTAATTCCATATAATGGGTCTAATTATTTTAATTAATATTACTTATTTTTCAAAGTAACTCACTTGACAAAACACATCAATACTTTGTGGCTATAGTTAATTATTTAATTAGATTTATTAGAAGTAATACGACGCTTCTAATTATAAGGTATGAAGAGGGCTTTAAGGTTTTCTAAAATAAAGTATTACGTAAAATATTCAGACCGAAAAAGGATGAATTAAATGGAGAATTTTGAAGACTATATACAACGCTGAATTGAGGGAACTTTACTCAGTAAATATGATTCAGGTTATAGCATTGCGTATAAGATTGGTATGTAAAGTTGTAGGGCTTAGCATCAAGTAGATTAAATGTTAATAAACCTTGAACCAACGGGTTAACGTCCGAGGGGTTGAACGGAACGTAAATGGGAGGATTGTGTTAAAACTGATTTAGTAGAAGTAGGTTTTGAGGGGCGTCACTGGAGGGATGTATGTGGACAACAATTGGTAGTATCGCCATCGAACCTTCGGGTTCGTTAGGCCATTATTGTTTATTGTTAGAAGTTAATATTATTATGATTATTATTATATTATATTATATTATATTATATTATTATTATGATTATTATTATTGTTTATTCTTAGATAACCATAAGATTATATTTTTACCCTTGCCAGATATAAAAATGTATTTAAAAAAATATATTTTTTACATATTGTTCCATATAAAAGAGACATAGTTCGGGTTCGGTCCAAATAACTCAAATAACAATTAAATCATTTATTGTGAGCCCACGTTTCGTCCCACTTTATAGGGCTATTTTTATTCATTTTTATATAAATTTTCACATATTTTAAATCATTTCTAACCATACCTTAGTTGCCTTTTATTTAATTTTATCTATACCGACTTTTCAGTTTACATTGACAATCACCCTATACCACAAACAAACACTGTAAATTATTTAGGAATTATCTATGACAGAAGGTTGACATGGGGCCCACACGTTAAGACAAAACGTAAAACGTTAATTTCTGACTGAGATAATTATATCCCATACAACACAGACGTTCTTAATTAGCCCTCATACAGAAACTTAACGTATAAAATTACTTATAAAACCCATATGGACTTCCACATGCCAAATTCATGGATCTACTGAAAAGACATAGATTCAGAAAATACAAACTTTTCAATCTCAATTTTTCAAACGGGCAACGAACTCGCAACTCTACGTTTCAAACGAGACCATTCACACCGACCTACGCTTTTTAACGGACACATTCATGTGAGAAATGGCAACACATGAAATTTCTAACGTAACTCGGCATCAGCTGAAGAGGAGTCGGATGAGGGACCTCCTAGTGTAATCAACTAATTTACTTAACGTCAGGAGGGGTGTTGCCTCCCCCATACCAACTCATTCCATGTCTGAATGAGCTCATTTGCTGATTACAAGATTTACAGGTGCAAATAAAAAAAAACGTAAAGATAAGAAAAAAATACAAACAACTAAAATAATTTATCAAAGAAATATATTACAAGAATAAAGGTAAACTAAGGTATGAATAAAAATTATTTAATAAAGTGAAAATTTATATAAAAATGATCAAACTAAAATAAAGAAAATAAAAATAATATATGAAAAAGTATAAATAAACAGTAAAAACTAAATGGGGAAAAATAAAAGGGAGAGGAATAAGGGAAAGGAAAATAAATTATTTTTATTTTTCCCTTATATTCCGTCTGTTTACTGTATTTTTATATTTCTTTTTTATTTGTTATTATTTCCATTTTCATTTATTGTCTAATACTTTTTTGTAATTCTTGTTTATTTAAACTTTTCACGGTGCTTCTTATTTTTATTTCCTATAATTTACTTTGTTCATTTTTATATAAATTTTCACATATTTTAAATCATTTTTATTCATACCTTAGTTTACTTTTATTTCATGATATTTCATGAATCGAATGATATATACCCACTTTGCAGGCATTCCTCAGGGCTAAAAGAGATACAAACAACTAAAATAATTTATCAAAGTAAGAAAATATAGTACAAGAATAAAGGTAAGTTAATGTATGGATAAAAATTATTTAAATAAGTGAAAATTTATTTTAAAACGATCAAACTGAATTAAAGAAAATAAAAATACGATGTAAAAAAGTATAAATATACAGTAAACACTAAAGGACTGATAATAAGAGGGGAAGGAATAAAGGAAATAAGAATAAATTATTTTTATTTTTCCTTATCTTCTATCTTTTTACTTTATTATTACATTTCTTTTTTATTTGTTATCATTTCCGTTTCCATTTATTGTCTATAATACCTTTTTTGTAATTCTTGATTATTTACACTTTTCACGCTGCATCATATTTATTTATTTATCTTTTTCTTAGATTTACTTTGTTAATTTTTATATAAATTCCCACATATTTTAAATCATTTTCAGCTATACTTTCGTTTACTTTTATTTTTAATATTTATTCTCATACTTTGTTGCATTTTTTTTTTTTTAATCTTTTCTAGCCCTGATGAAGCCTAGCAAAGTGGGGCGAAGAGTTGGCTCTTAAGAAACAGTTTTATTGCTATTACTATTCTTTTAAAAACACCCAGACACTCTATACATTTCTTTAAAAAAAAATAAATAAATAAATTATCCTTTCCTCTCTCGTTTTATCAACTTTACTGTTATTCACTTTTGTTATCCGCTATTCCATTCTACATCCTATCATTGAACTATTTTTAAACTCATCAGGATCTTCTCAGAACCAGGCGACTCTTGTCCTAAGTATCGGGAATCAATGGCGAAGATATTTTTAGACTTTGCTTCTTGTATTTTTTAATAGAAACCTGTAGTTAAAGCCACTCTTATGTGGTCTGAAGCAATTTCGATGACCCAATTCAGATCCTCTCCTTGATTTGCCGAGCTCTAAAAAATTAAAGTATTATATTTAGAATTATTAAAATCTTTATATTTGATGTTTGGTCTCCAAAATAAAGTTTCACCTTGTAATTTCCTGGAATAGTTTTTCGAAAAAAAAGTTTAGAGAGGGTGAGAAATACTTTATTTATCTATGCTGCCTAAATACATCAGGTTGCTATCTCACACCGCATACTTATCAATCCGTAATCGGACATATATAAATTACACATACATGGTATAATCAGATATAAAGAGATATAGTGATAAGATATAATTAACATTTTTTTTTCCCTACAGTTTCCTTTTACAATCAATTTCGGTCTGTACAACAAAGACAAATGTTTCAATTCATTCC
>NW_027112354.1:2462-34975 GCF_000696795.3 Halyomorpha halys | reverse complement strand
TATATAAGAGAGCTATCGAATCTTTGTCCTCGATATAAGACTCTATTATTACTGCACCGATTTACGTGGGGTACTTTTATAAATTTGTCGATTTACTTCCAGTATTTTTTTTTTTAATACTAATTTTCACTACTAAAAAATCGTTTACTACACTTCCATTTGTCATTCGGTCTTTTTACGTGCATTTTTTCAAAATATTCCATATATCGGTTTAAAGTTGATGAAATCCCCGAAGTCTTGAAGAAAAAATATTTTGAAGAAAATAGAGAGTTTAATATAATGAATTTTTAATTTTAAAGAATAATTAATTTTTTTTTACTCTAAAAAAATATTTTACCACTCTTTGATACGCCAATCAGTCTCAGTTGTTTGAATATAGTACTAATATTGAAGCACTGTAAGAGTTTTTTTTCAGAACTATATATTTTCTAAATCTTAATGTTACTTACTATTATCTTTACTTAAACCACAGCAAAATATGGTCTAGGTTGGTTGAGTAATGTTGAAGCTATTAATATTTTTTTTTTAAAATAATTATGATTGCCAAATATACTAATGATTACAAATGATTACCAAAATATAATAATAAAGTATTTCAAAATATTTAATTTTAAATAAAAAATATAATTTAAGAAACTATCGATCTTATTCATTAAATATAATCCTCAAATTTACAGGGTATACCGATGATACCAACCGATATGCCATTTATTTCAACCTGTCTTTCATGAGATGTTAATGTTATCGCATATATTGGATCAATTTATGTTAACAAATAATAATAATAAGGTATACCTTTGTGTTAAATTTAAATAAATACATACATTTATAACCTAAATCGTGTTTATTAAATCTATATACATCCTCAAATATAGCGATAGCAAAGCATTGTCGGGTCAGCTAGTATACATATATAATAATATTATACATACAAACTAAATCATAGTAATAAACTATAAGTAAATTTTTAATTTTAACTAAATAACTAAATCATTAAATCCATGTACATCCTGAAATATAGGAACTAGGAAGTATAGTAGATAATAAAATTATCGGTGAAAAATTGTGGTTTTCTTTTTCGAAAATTTTTTAATTCCTGATTGTGGATTGTTTAAATAACTTTTTAAAAGATTTAATAAAATATAAAAAATAGCATTAATCCACTCCATTGATGTTTCCAGGTCGCTACGAAATTCTGTCTAAGGGTGGAACAACAGGTAGCCGGCATCATTTTCACTAATATTTCATTCCTTGGTGGAATCCAATTCGGCTCGGAATAAAGTCCTTTGTAAAATATTTACGGGCTTAAAAAGAATATCCAGGGCTTTGAGGTTGGAGTGGGGGGGGGAGTCGAGAAATATCCCAGTTACTTTTTATATCTTTTGAATCGGATTCTTGATGTTTGTCTCGATATAAGACTACCAAAATTAGAATAATCGAATGATGTTAATATCGATTTAATTTTATTTTTATATTTTTTTTTCTAGCTTGTTTATTCATTATCCATTTAGATGATTATAGCTGTGTTTAATCAGAATATTATGTTAGTTTTTATATCAATGTATTTTATTCTACTTAATTTATTTTTAATTTAATTTTCTATACTTTTTTTTTTTACTTTACTCTTATTTTTTTTTTAATTAATGAAAACGCCATATCTTATCATTAAATATAAGAAGAAAGAAAAGAAACAATTGAAACTAGTGGAAGATCGGTGAATGACTATGATATAAAAAGGGAAGATGGGTGGAGTCAAAATAACTCAAATATTAATTAAACTATTTTATGTGAGCCAACGTTAACGTTCGCCCTACTTTACAGGGCTTCATGAGGGCTAAAAAAAATACACAAATTACTAAAATAGTGTAACGAAGTAACAGAATAGATAATTTGAAATACATGTTAACTAAGATTTACTTAACATGATTTAAAATATGTGAAAATTTATGTACAAATTAACGAGGTAAATTAAAAGAAAAAAACAGTGGGCTGAGAATTGTTTTAAAAATAAGTTAAAATATTAGTTGTTTCTGCTTTTAATTTGCGGTGGATTCATGAGCCCTACGGAGTCCACCAAGGCTTATAAAGTGGGTACCGTTAATTGCGTAAAAATGTTGCGGTCTAGCGTGATTCAGAGCTAATGTCCTTGCGCAACAGTTGGTCTAGTTAGTAATGAGAAGGAAAAAAGCAGTCATTTCATCCCGAATTTTGATTACTTTAATGAAAATTATTTTCAGTTAAGAGTCAAAATCGATGACTCCGTTATCAATAGTTATGGGGATGTAAAAATGGTTGCTATTTCAAAAATAATAATGAGTATTGATTCATTTTCATTTCAATCTTTCAGCTCTAAGCAAAAAAAAAATCCATTTTTTTCTATTTCCCGTTATGTTAGAACTGACATCAACAAAGCAATTGACTTCTATCAACAAACAACCAATACCAATTGAAGCCATTACTCCCCGATGATCTCATTCGACTCCTTATTAAGAGAAAGAGTACACTGTCCTTATAAGACTTCAACGGAAGGGTGGGCCTACATTTCAGGATGTCATGGATAGAAAGGATTCCTCTGATCTGCCGTTTCATCCAGGAGTCCGTCCCTTACCGTCGTCTTCCTGGACCCAGTAAGCGAGATTCTGTAAGTTTTTGAAGTTATATTAAAGTATACCGTGCATTCTGAACAGGGCTGTCTTGAGTGAGGGAACTTTGGATTAGAGAATTTATTTTCTCAATTTCTTTACTTTCTTTTTTTTTTAAGTCTATTTCTTTAAATACACATTTTTCAGTGATAAACTGTTATATTTCGTGAAGAAGTTTAGTTCAGTACGTTCTAGATTCGTGTTGATTTTTTGATCGCATGATAGTCGAAAAACCCAAGAGGAGAAAAAAACTTTTATTTCATTCTAAATTTGGATTACTTAAATAAAATATTTCTTTAGTTAGTCAAAATCGATAACTCAGCCAACTATAGTTAGGGGCCATAAAAAAAATGGTGGCTGTTCTTAGAATACAAAAAAATCATTTTTGTGTTGTTTTAAGTAAAAAAAAAATGTGTGTTATTTCATTTCATAAAATGGTTTGGTTTTTAACTAGACTGTACAATGGATGCACTAAATGTCAATAAAAAATAAATTTTGATTTATTTTATTCCAGAAATACTTAAAATTTTCATTCATTTTTCATTCGGAGCTCTAAATTCTTAAAACTATCTACAGCACTAAAAAAAAAAAAAAAAAACGCTCTTAAAGCCATCATTAAAAAAAAAATCATTTAAAGTAGACTAAATTTACTAAAATACGAGCCTTTATAGAATTGTTTACGTTCAATAGTTGAAGATATACTTTTTTTAAAAAAGCATAACGAAAAATCTGTAGTCGGTAAATTTATTTTGGGAAATCATTAGACTTACAGATGTCTTCTATAAGCACTAAAATTAAAGCTATTACTTTAAAGTGATATAAAATAATTCCTGACGTTGTTCTTCGTAGGAGTAGTAGTTTTTATGATATTCGCCAAAATATATTCACAAAATGTTGATTTATAGTTGTTCGGACAAAATATTTGATTTATGAAAACATACATCCCAGGAACTATTTGACGTACTTATGTCTATCAGTACTCAAATTAAAGCTCGTTGAATGTACTATAATGTAATTTATTACATTTATCTTCGTATAAGTAGTTTTTTTATAATATTTGTGTATGAACGTTTGTCTGTCTGTCTATTTGTGTATGAAACAATCATAAATCAATTTATTTTAGCAAATATTATGAACACTACTTCTAAAAAGAAAATATCATTAACTAATTTATAGTACATTACACTGGTTTTAATTTCAGTATTAAGATACATCTTTTCGTCTAATAATTCCTGAGATATAGTTGTATCAATAAAAATTCACTAACTACTTTATGAAGTGTATATACTATTTTCTTTATGAAGTTTTTTTTTTTTTAAAGTGTATCTCAAGAATTACTGAACTTAAAAAGTTCTATTAGGGCTCATATTTCAGAAAATTCACTCTCTTTTTTTAGTGTTGTAGGTATTTTTAAAGATGTGAATACCCAAATAAAAAAATATTTTTTTTAGCCTTCTGAAGCAGCCCCTATTCTTGATTTCCTCTAACGATGGTTTCCAGACTTAAAAATTGTGTATAGTAATTAAATATAGTTTTCATTGAAGAGATCAAAAATTGGAGTGAAATAACTGTTTTTTCTCCTCCGGGCTCTTGGACTATGAATTAAGGTGGAACTACTGCGGGTGAATACATTTTATATGATCAGTATCAATAAATTCAAAATTAAATGCAGTCAGTTTCAAATAAATTAAGTGTAAATATTCAAAAACATGTACATATCGTTATATCAAAAGTTGAATTTTATCTTTCATTTATTAACTTGTTGAAATAAATCTAAGAAAGTTTTAATAATGAAATTTTTCTGACAACTATAGTTAGAGAAGATGAAGAACTTTGTAATTCTAGTAAAATTACAAGCAATCGCAAACTTATATTTTTCAATGAATTCCAATATTGAAATATTTGAAAAATTAATAGTTTACCATTCTCTGCAGGTGCGAAGCTCTAATAATAACAGATTTTTTTTAAAATGGTCGCAATATATTTTTAGGTTAATTGCCTATAACTCCTCAAGGAGCCGTAACATCAATATAAACTACTTTTTTTTATGAAATTAAATAAATTGTATTCAAGTTTAAAATACCCTTTATTAATATTTTAAAAGTCCTGGCCATCCTCAAGGACAATCTTGACTTCCTTTTCTATTCCTGATGTATATATTCTCTTCTATGTAGATGAATTTTTACGTAATACAGTTGTAAACTTCAATAAGAGCTCATAGATACAGGATGGTTCGGGGTCGGAAGGCCTAACTGAATAACAAAAGATGAGCTCCCAGGATAAGTCAATTATGGTTCACTACAAACAATTATCGAGCAGTATTTATGATATATGATTCAAGGGTGGAGCTACAAGAAGCCAATGAGAAACAAGGGACCAAAATGTAACACCCCCAATACCCAGGCGGGGGAAGTCGAACTGAATTATAGTAATATATTGTTATACTTCCATTCATTGGTACATTTAAGTCTAAAACACTCTGTACTAATTTCTGAATGTCCGAAATTTCGGCTAACTTGGCCATCCTCAAGACTATAAATTCACACCTCACATACAACTATTAACATTTTTTTGCGAGCTATTCTGCCCAGGTCTAATAATTTTAGTCAAATTAACCTATTTTTTGTTCACTCACAATTGATTAGTGAGTGAGTGATGACAGTCTAAGATAATTTGTAATTAAAAGTTTTTAAATTGAATGAAAAAGTGGCAAAATAGTTACTTTATTAAAGTTATTAGACCTAGATAGAAGAGCCTGCAAACAATGTTAATAGTGCGATGTGAGGTGGTAATTTATAATTAAAACTGTTCTTGGGGATGGCTCGATTGATCAAATTTTGGGCATTTAAAATGTGAATAAAGAGCGTTGACTTAAATGTATACAATTTATTTATTTAAACAATAAAGCCAGTATGGAAGAAATGATAAGATTATATATAAAATTAAACTACATCTTAGTTCATTTAATCACCAATTTATGCAATATTATACTAATCTACATTTATCATTTCTATAATGTATGTATGTATTGTATGAATTTAATAATAAAGGAGGTTACAAAAAAAAATAAAATAACCGCCTTCAATTTGAGCCATGAAGAACTTTTTACGTTAAATATTTTCGGAGATATTGTTTTATAAACTTTTTTTTTTCCTAATGACAGGATATCAATATATTTTTAATTCCTTTTGGCAAATATCATGGGAACTCTCTACTCTTACGGTGTGATTATTACAAACTACTTTGTAGTGTGGTAAAACAGTTTCAAACAGAGCTCGAATAGCTAATACTTATTTCTAGTTAAAGATTCAAACTATATTTACTATTTTGTTATGCTATGATTTGAAATTAAGCCATAAAACATAAATTATATGTTAAATCTCAATAGGGTACAAAATAACAAAATTTTAATAAATTTAAGAATGGCACAGATATGAAAATTTAAAAGTTGACTAAAATTCACCTTCTACTATTGTTATAGTTCAGGTGAGGCTAATTTTTATAGAATCAATCAATACTGACTATACTAAAATTGATTTTATGGCGATCACCATTCAGTCAACTGCCAGACTAAAATATTTCTGACATTTTTTTCGCTTTTATGCTGATGACAGCTGTTCAATTTCTCTCTGTTGACCTCAATGATTGGGGGCTTATTAAGTTCATTTATATCTCGATGAATATTAATGAATCGTGATCAAAGAGTCGATAAATATCATTCATAATAATTGTTTTCTATCTATTTATTTATGTTTGCAACTGTATTACGTAAAATACATCTAGTAAATTTACTATTAGTTCTATTACAATGACATGATATAAAACTTTTTAGAGAAACCACCCTTTGGTACTACTCCAATAAAATATCTACACTAGAAGGTTTCGAGGCCATCTTCTTTTCAGACGTCTTGAGGGAAGGTCAGAAATAGAAGAGGAAGGAAGGTTAGAACTTCTTTAGTTAATTATCAGATTCTTTCATAGTTTATTTTTATAATTTTTATTGTTTTTAACAATCCAAAACGTCCGAATCGCGTGTCGCGAACGACTTATTGTGATAGGGTCAGTCTTCCGCCTTAGGGGGATGAAATGCATACTATGTTTATACATTGTGCAGTATCAGGTGAATTCCAGCGAGGTATATGTAAATAAGAAAAATATATCTTCAAAACTATTTTTTATTTTTTAAATCACTTTCCACATATAGGCTCATGAAGAAAATAAATTTTCAGAACCAACTTTTGATAGCAGCATTCGTTACCTATAAAATTCGATTTTCCAACACTTTTTCAAGATAGACTTTTACTAACTTAAAACGCAATTTAATTTTTTTTATCAACTGCAATGTTGTTGTACTATTTGTTCGTAAATATGAATAAAAGTTCTTTTTAAAGCTGCACAGTAGGGCTGATTATTTGATTTCAATACTTCACTTTCGTTTTTTTTTTTTTTGTTTTTTGGACCGGAAAATGTATCATGAAATAATAATATGACATACTTTCTGCTAATCTATGCATTACTCGCTGAGTACACATCGTACTGATATACGGCTTATCTACCTACCTAAAAAACAACAAAAATAATTATTTAAAGGTCCAAATGTATAACTATTTAAAGGTTGAAATGTATAACTATTAGACCCTGTGGTAAAATTTGATTAAATTTTATAGTAAAGTTTAGAGTGATTGAGAAACTCAAAAATCTGTTTGTTGTTCTATAAAATGGAAATGGAGGTATCCTAGCAAATCATATAAATCTTTGAGGGAGTTGTATTCTCGGCATTCAGTTAAAGCGTGTTTAACACTAAGTCGCGTTCCACTAGTCTGGCATATAGGTGAAGAATCGCGGGCCACAAGGTAACCGTGGGTCAGGTACGTATGACCTATTCGAAGGCTCGTCAAAATCACCTCCTCTCTGCGTTCAGTTGTAGTAGATTATATTATATTACTCACATTTATGCCTATTTAAATTTAATTTTCTGTTTAAGAGGGCAATGAAGCCATCGAAAGGCACTCAGTGATCGGGAAAACCTTTAGAAATTACAACTTTTGCTGCCTGATCATCAAGATCGCTTTTCTTTTTCCTTAAATCATAAGGCTTTTCCGCAGTGCCTTAAGATCTATACGAAAGACACTGAAATCCCGTTTTTATTTGCGAACTTTATTGAATATAGAATGTTTAGCAGGATGCTTAAAAAAATATTTCTTAAACCTGTACGGAGTTTAGACAAAATCGATAGAGCCGTTTCTGAAAAAAAAAATGTACGGAGTTTAATGAAAATAAGAAAAAAAAAAAAATTATATTGAATATTGAAAATTATAGTGAATTATATTCACTTTTATATAAATTAAGGTTGGTCGATTTTGGTGAAAAATTGTCTGTAATATCCCAACATCCTCACAAGGTTGTGATAAAGTTTTTAAGGAATAGTGACTGTGATAAATGATTTTTATTTTGATTTTAAGTGAATATTTGACTAATTAAGTAATTAAACATATGTGGGATATACTTATTAACAAAAAAAATATATTTTACCTAATGTTTTCATAGAAATTGTTGTTTTGACCTGGGTAGAATAGCCTGCATCGAGTTAGAGTTTTTAAATTATATAATTCCAAAATTGTACTAAGTAGATTGTCCCTGATTTATAAGAAAAATAAAATGTTTTGAGACTAAAATGGATATTAATTAAATTATTTATTTTAAAAAAATTTACCAGTCTCAAGAAAGTGTTTAAGATTATAATTTAAATTTCGTACGAATTTTCGTTTAAAAGCTAGGCTGTTCACACAGGCCATTTTGTGAGACATTGTTATTAGACTCAGTGGACTTCAAAAAGTAATTCTGTCGAAAAATAGAATCCATAATTTCTCACGATCGGAATAATTTCCCTTACTATATATTCCATATACAGGTAAGTGAAAGTAAAAATAGGACCAAATGTTCCACACATAATGCAAACTGTTGAATCTAAGCAAAATTGATTTCCATTGAATCGTATTCATCTTTAGCAATAGCCCATTTAGCGTAACGAGATCTTTCCTAATGACGATAAAAGCTGCCGTAGAGCCCGCACTCTGACGTAGCTCGGTGGAAGGTGTTAATTCGCTCCATTATTTAGCACAGCAGTGGGGCTTTGTGCTCCACCTGTTGCAGTCTAAATACTTTTAACACCGGTGAGCTTAGTTAAGTTTCTTCTAGTACTCATTCGCTGCCCACATTGTTTCAAGAATTACTTCTAATCCTTTTGGTATATAAGCATATTGCTATTTTCCTGCATGTTTTCAATGAGATGACAGTATAATTACTGATAGTTATTATTTTTATTAATTCAGATTAGTTGTCATAAAAACTATTATTATTAGATTACTTTTCCAAAGGCATTTAGCGTGTTAGAAATACCTGGTTAGACTGCAAGATCGAAGACTTATGAACGTGTCCTATCGCAATCATATATATATTATTTTTTATATGGCTTTATTGTGTTTTTTAAACTGTATTCTTGGCAGAAACGAAACTGATATTCGTCATCCGCACCCTGAGGAACCCTAAAATACGTATTTTTATAGGATCACAAAAATAAAAAGTATTTAATTTTTCGCCTTCAATGGAGGTAGGTAATTGAAAGTTTCGTGATGCGAGCACTGTACCAGATCTTTTTTTAGTCCAGCCTCGGAGAATTTCAACTACCCCTCCCTCATCCTCGGGCCCCCTTGAATTTAAAAATACATAAGGAGACTTAGGACTTCCAATTTTCGCCTTAAAGACTTGAAAGAAAGAGAAAGATTTTCCTGTGGGAAATCAAAAGGACAAGGTTTTCCCTTTATCTCAGGACCGCGTGAGTATCTCAAAGAACATCTCCCTAGAGACTATTTCATTAGGAAATATCTTTGTCCAATTCGAAATTTTCCCTTTCCACGAAGAGAATATAACTTGTTCTTTATTATCGCTAGAGACTAATGAACATCATTATCTCGTGAATCAATCTTAGCACTGTAAAACAAAGTTTTATTTCTTCTCTTTGAAAAAAAAAAATTAATAAAGTGAATTTAAATGAGAGCTCCCCTTACTTTTTAAATGATTGAGTATTCTTTTTCTATAAGATTTAAATAAGTGTCAGACAATATTGGTTTCTCATTATATATAAAATATTGGACTAAGTAACTAGAGATATAATGTAATATCAATATTATAATTGAAAAAAAAAGACAACATTGTTAAGTCATTATTAAAATTATAATAAAGCTCAATAGTACATTAAATTTAAGTAATTAATTAAAAGAAAATTAATGTTAATTGCAATTTTACCTGAATATAGTGCGATGAATCCAAAGCACTATGATTATATTAATAAATTTTAAATAAATTCTTCATTTATTCTAGGATACGTCCCTCCAGAATAATAAAACAAAAATATTTGCTGGGCTTTAAATTAGCAAATAAAAATAATAATTACATAATAACAAAATGATTAATCATAGTAAATTAATTTTAAGTCCTAATCAGAAAAAAAATAAAGTTATGATATTAATATCTCAGAAGAAAAGAAAAAAAAATACATAGCAATGCAAATTAAACGTATAAATAATTAGATAATTAATACAACAGATTTTAGAAAATATTTATGTAGGTATGGAATATCTATTTTAATTTTATTAGAACTTAAGGGCTAATAAATCGTCGATTAAGCGAAATTTGAAGGTAGGAATGGTACTGGAGTAACAGAAGGAAGTAGAAATTGAATTTTATAGGAAGGAGGGTCTGATAAGGAAGGATCTGTCATAAGGTGCAGTTTAGTAGGCCGAGGACCGATTGTAGCCGAGGGAGTTGAGGCGTAAAAGGAGGAGAAACTCAAAAAAATTGCCTACGGCTACTCAAATTTGTAATACTCGACATACTGTCAAATAGACAATAATAAAAAGGAAAAGAGAGAATGTGTTCAAACAAGTCGAACCATTTTCTCTCTTTGATTTATAGAGCAGACACTACCCAGCCAAGGTCTAATAAAAATAATGATGTAGGATTCCCAGTGAGTCCAGAATAATGGTTTCCGCCATGCTCTGAATCTGTTCCCTCTCAACATCTAGCCCTTTCCAAACACCAGGTGTGTGTGGGATTGATGTCATGATGAAAACGGGTTGAGGGAAACCTCTTTTCCTACATTAGTATTAGTGCATTTGAAGAAGGAGCTGAGGACATTTGATCATTTGGAAAGGGGTAGTCTGTATTTTGTGTCAGTCTGTTGCTGATGGGGCTCACCAGGTTTGTCGATTCAAATAATTTAGTTACTTGTACTCATTCGAGTCTGCGCATTGTGCCTGCCACCTTTGTGGCCGTCCTGTCGGTGTCAGTGTCCTGAATAATGGGTTAGTACAGTACTGAAGGCTGTCAACAAATTTGATATGTCTCCTCTATATAAATTCTGTCACAGTTGATAGTTCGAACCTCGTATGTATGTGTGTCTTTTCTCTTTGAAGTAAAGAATGTCTCATTGTACATCTCAGTATACAACTCTGAAACTATTGGATCCTC
Source organism: Halyomorpha halys (assembly GCF_000696795.3). Taxonomy (NCBI): domain Eukaryota; kingdom Metazoa; phylum Arthropoda; class Insecta; order Hemiptera; family Pentatomidae; genus Halyomorpha; species Halyomorpha halys. The sequence continues at coordinate 23,804 of NW_027112354.1, read as the reverse complement.
TTGGCCTTTGAAGGTGCTGTGGTCAGCATAGGTGCTCCGTAGAGCAGGCCTCAGCACACTTTTGTATATCATTAATTTAAGGCGAAGAGAAGTTCAGGAGAGGTTAGGTGATTAAGCCTGTAAAAAAATTCAATCAAAATTCCAATAACTGTTGAGGTTTAATTGTAAACATATATAGTGAGATACCCGTTAGAATTATAATTTTTTATTTTATTCAATTTTGTTTCATCTTTAATTTTGTATTCTCATGAATGCTTATAGATACCTTAATTACTACTGCCTTGCAGATATTGATTGAATGTAAACTCATTCTACCAGTTTAAGGTAATTTTATTCATTAATACAGTTGTTCAGTTTGTCTTCCATCAATTCCATCTAGTGCCTTTGCAAACCTGCGATTCTAATCAACTCAAATACTCAAATCAATTCTGATTATATCTGGACATACGGAGTTGAGCTTTGGGGCTCCACTAAACCATCAAATTCCTCCCGAATCCAATCCTTACAGTCCAAAATCTTTCATAAAATCCTTAATTCTCCTTACTTCGTCACAAATCAATTCATCCATCAGGACCTCAATATTCCATATGTTGCCGATTTGGCCAGAACCAGATAACATTCCTTCCATGATAAACTTCTTAACCACCCGAATCCACTTGTTTCTAACCTGACTTCTCCTTCATTACCTAATAATCCTCCTAGGCGTCTGAAAAGAAGATTGCCTCCAGATCTTCTCCTCTAGAAATGTTATTGGAGTTCTATCAGTGGGTAGATTCTCCACATGTTTGTATCATGTCACTATGTCACCTACAGCAAATTTACTTGTTTTATATATGTGTATACAGTTTTAAATAACAATAAATAAATTATTAAAAAAAAAAAATTCTGATTAACTTGAAACTTCTTCCAGTTTCGACGGAAGGAAAAAATATTCGATAGTAACCAATATATAAAATTCCCCCAAAAAATTAAGACATAATGTTTTAAATTTTTGCATTAACATCCTTCTGGTATCTCACAAACCTTTGGTACCTTACATAATCATTTGGAGGCAGAACCATTTAACAACTAGCACATCCACCTCGACAATTTGAACCATAAATAGATAAAATCTATCACATATATCTACAAACTACAAAATATATTTTGAATTATTTTCTTAATTGTTGCAGGTGCTGTCGTTGGGAGCCGATGTTCTGCCAGAGTACAAGCTCCAGTCGCCGCGGATACACAAATGGACCGTCCTCCATTACAGTCCGTTCAAGGCTGCCTGGGACTGGATCATTCTGCTCCTCGTCATGTACACCGCCATTTTCACCCCGTACGTTGCCGCTTTCCTCCTCAACGAAGCAGACTACATGAAAAAGAAATCGGAAAAATACAGCGATGAACCATTGGTTATCGTTGATCTTATTGGTAAGGAAGAAATTTCCTAATTATAAGTTTTGTTGGAAGATTTTTGATTGACCGTGTGTATCAATGAATGGAATATAGTCCGGGTGCGGTCAAAAAAATTCAAATAGTAAATGGATATACTATTTTTATTTGAGCCAACGTTTCGCCTCACATTGCAGGGCTTTCTCAGGGCTAAAAGAGATACAAACACTTGACATAGTTACAAAAAAAATAAGTGGAAAATAGCAGCGGTATACAATGAAAAGTCAAATTAAATAAGAAAAATTAAAAGTTGTTAACAGTAAATGAAAACGGTAATAGTAACAGAAAAATAAGAGGAGAAATATTAAAGAAAATACAAATTAAGAGATGAAAAGAGAAAAGAATAAAAGCAAATGAAAATTAATGAGACAGAATTCATACCTCAAAGTCAGAGTGAGCCGTTTGTATTGGGAGGAGTGGGGATGGCAGTTAAGCACGCCACATAATAACGAAAATAATTTTAAAGTAATCAATGCAAATAAATTAAGATTTAGGTAAACAATAAATGATAATATACATAATAAAGGGGGAGAAGAAATATTTACAAAATTATATAAAAAAAAAAATTCTAATAGATAGAAAAACAAAGAAGAAATAAAGTATAAAATAATGGGATACAATATGTGTGAGTGATTAAGAAAGACAATATACCAAATGAGAGGGGATACAGAGATATGTAAATTATAATAGAAAATTAATAATAAAGTAGTTAATATAAGTACACTTAAGTTGGTAACACAACTATGTCAAGTGTCTGTATCTTTTTTAGCCCTGCCGAAGCCCTGCAACGTGAGGCGAAACGTTGGCTCAAATAAAAATAGTATACCCATTTACTATTTGACTTTTTTTGACCACACCCGGACCATATTCCATATAGGTTTTGTTGTTTGAATTTTAGGGTAAAAACTACATATGGTTATTAATGCCCTTGTAACTAACTATAAAAGAAAAATTATATAAAAAATTAATATTGATTTTTTTATGTCAGTTACAGGTGATAATTATTTTGATTATGATAGTTTAAAATAATTAATGAATATAACATAATGATGATAAGGACAATTTATGATAATTATTCGATGATTCTTTGTAATATACAAAGCAGATTCATATTTTTCCTAATGACACAGAGATGGACCTCTCTTTGTTTTCAGATAGTCATAGGTTAACCAACAGTGTTATTAACACCTCCTCACTTCTACATTAATTGAAGGAGAAGGCCTAGCAACTTACAGTTGGCTTTATAATTTTAAGTTTGTTATTATCTGATGCAGTCCAATTTTGTTGCCAGTCATCCTGAAATGACTGGGAACCCAAAAAAATGTTATTTTTCTAGAAGAATTTTCCAACTGCTTAGTGATGTGATGAATTTCTTTCGCAAGAGGGTTATTTGGAAAAGGCCTTTGAGATCACTCAAAGAGTCAGAGCAAACAATTGGTCATTGATCTGTTGGTGACTGAACTAGTAGCACTGCTTTTGAAATTCTCATCAGTCAAGCTGTGACGACACCACAAACTCCATCTAGCTTGTACTTCAGCATTCTATTGCCTTTAAAGACTGTGCATGATGTTAAACCAGTTGTTTTCAAGCCATCCTTGGCCGTCCGCACCCCTACCATCTTCTCATATCAATCTACGGTCAACTATTCACACCTCATAAAGATCTTAATGTTCCATATATAGTTGATCTAGCCTGCAACCACATATCAATCCTTCCATTCTAAACTCACTAGTTTCTAACCTTACTTCTTCTTCTATTCCTAATAATCATTCAAAATATCAGAAAAGAAGATTGTCTCAAGACCTTCTAATGTAGAAATGTTATTAGAGTGCTACCAATGGGTGGTATCTCCACAAATCTGCCATGGTACTTTAGCTTATCATATTTATTTGTACTTTTACTTAAATACAGTTATAAATTTCTAGAAATAAAGAAGAAAAAATTTGGCTGTCACTCTCAATAATGACAACTATGAAAGTAACAATTTGGCATGGACATTTTTTTAATTTAATATATTTTTCCCTTCTAGTGGATGTAACATTCATTGTGGACATCTTGATAAACTTCAGAACGACATATGTAAATAAGAACGATGAAGTCGTATCACACCCTGGCAAGATCGCAGTTCATTACCTTAGGGGCTGGTTCCTTATTGACCTAGTGGCTGCCATTCCATTTGACCTTCTCATCTTCGGATCTGACACTGATGAGGTAATTATTATTTTAATATAAATTTCTTGTAAAAAGTTATAAATAATGTTATTTATTTTAAGGATTTTTGTTTTTTTTACTAAACCTTTGTCAGTTAGATTTTTATCTGATTTCATTAATAGTTTTGTAATGATTACACAAATATTGCTGTAGCTCTATAGATATTCGTTGAGCCACACCATCCCAAAATATCAAATGCTTTAGAACTTTTAAATTTAATGTGGAAATATATTTCATAGATATCCTCCAGAATGTTTTTTAGTATGAATTATTGTATCAAGAGGGGAAATAATTGGCTTTCTATATATAATTTGAGAAATTTTCACAATTCAATAATAATAAAATTCATTATTCAAAATTTTTCATATAGATTCTGAAATTAAAGAATAATCATTCTGTATCTTTTCTGAATTTTTCAATATCGCAAATTTCAAATATAGAGTATTTGAGGGTTAAGTTTCCTAACTGAAAACATGAATTAAGGATCTCAAAAAAAGAAAATCATTCTTTATATGATGTCCTTGCGTATGATTTGTGAAACTATAACACATATTTAGTACCATTCAGCCTCTGCTGCTGTGGAAGAAAGATGCGGAGCCTGTCTTAATTAATGCTCGAGGAGATCACTTTGAACAACATTTAATAAGAATGTTAGTGCTTATATTTCATTAATAAATTAGTTACAATACATATTAATTCTTTTATTACAACCTAAATAATTCATAACAATGAGAATCTTTAGACATGAATATCCCTTAAACAAAGCTTTAACGGTAACACCTACATAGGGAATTTTTTACATATTTTAAGATTCTTAATTCATACTTTCAGTTATGACATTTCACTCTGAAAAAAAAAACAGAAAATATAATATTTACAAACCCTAATTATAAGTTTCTTATATAAGGTCAAAGGAGAATGTGAAAATCAATTTTATTTGTTTGTTTTTTTACCCTAAAACAAGGTTTTGGGGATGTATGATAAATATATTTTTTTCTTACTACTATCTTGCACGTACAGTGGTCACTTTGTATCAAATGATGTGAAATTCCGAATGTAGAGTTTTCTCTACTTAGAACAATGCTACAAAAGTGGGGATGAATTTTAAATTCAAAATTTTGTCTTGTTTAAATTTTTTTTTCACATTTTTTTAAAGTCCAGTGCACCTAATCAAACTCTCCAAATCGATTTTAGAAATAAAGGGTTTCATTATTTGTTTGTAAATTGATTTTGTGTAAAAAAAGTGGTTTTAGGGGTCTCAACGTTTTTGTCCTTACATTCCATTTTTTTGCTAGTATCAAAGTACTAATGAAACAATTAAATAAATTTTCATTTGTTTTCAATAAAAAATGAGGAAAAAATCACGGCACTATAGTGTTGGAGCTTTTTCATATTTAACTCAAATCTATTCACAATTATAGTGATAGCTAGAAAATAAGTTGTATATATAGTTTAGATTTAAAAATAATTATTGAGTCTACAATTTAAAATAATATTGGGTAATTTATTATATTTGATGTAGATTATTCACAAGTTGTTTGTTGATATAAAATTTGTGAACACAAATCATTTTTATTTATGTAATTTTTTTTTCTTCTTTTCTTATAAGTAAAATTTTATTTTTATGTTTAATACTCAATTGTTTAAAACGTACTGAATTGAACAAATTAATTCTTTAGTTTGCTTAATTCTTAAGATATAATATTTAAGAGGTGATTTTATTTAAAATAGAAAAGCTATGTTTGTATCTTGCATGATGGAGCTATGTTAATTTCAACTATGTGTAGTATTGTAAAACTAATTTGTAAATTCACATACATACTTGTAAAAATGAAAATTTAGTGCATATTGTAGGAAGGAACACAGGTGAGAATCTAGATAAGCTTGGCTGGATCTACGGTCGCTTTGCAAAAATATTGACTCATAATAATTAAAAGAAAACAATACACTGGAGTACATTGGACAAAACAGATTATTCATAATTTTTTTTTTCTGATTCATAAACTTTTTTTTTAATTCTGATATTATTTTAAGTGTGAGGAATACAAAATCTTGACTTGATATGATTGAATACATTTTAGTTTTTCTGGATGGAAATAGAAAAGAAAACTGATGTTTTTTTTTTTTACAAATGAATTTTTCAAAATTCTAAACATCCAGCCCTAAGACCATGCATGAATTGCAATTAACTAATTACAAAAAAACAAATTACTAAACAAAGTTGATGTAAAATTGGGTACAATTTTTCCACAATTAAAATAATTTACTTATTTCTCTTCCATCAATTCAAAATTACGTTTCTGTTATATAGCACTTTTGTCTCTAACCACAAATCAAATAAACATATTTTTGATCTTAATGAATCCTGGAGATTTTTACCTTAGTGACTACCTCTCTAGCAGGGTTAAAACAAAAATGGTAAAACCAAAATTAAATTTAAAAAAATTTACATATCTTTAAGATGAAATACAAAATAAGAAACATAAAATAATGTTTTGATTATTGGTAGCAGTGGCATGCGCAAACCTAGCATATAATCCCACTGTTGCTGCTCCCATATGCCGGTGATGGCATTTTTCTTGGGGAAAAAAATAAATAAAATAAAATAAAAAGTGATGGATCCAGGAACTTTCTGCGGTGGAGTACACCTGTGTTCAAGGAGAATCCCATTCACCTAAGTAAAGGATCTTCAATCCTTCTTCCCTAAAAAGTTTAAAACACTAAATACCTTGGTTTTGCTAAGGCAGTCTGTTTAATGTTCCTTTTTTTTTTTCTTTTTTTTTTTAACATATTCTGGACTTGACCGCAGAACCCCTGGTGCAGTTGCTCCATTGGAACATTAGACAATATTTTTGATATATATATATTACTATGGAGAAAAAGTCTTTCTGAATTGATATATTCTTGATAAATTAAATGTAATTTAATTTATTTTTCAAATAAGGATGCAATAATAAAAACCAGTGTGGGAGGACACGTTTTGTCTATTATTAATGAGCTGCAGTTTAGTCACATAACTTATTAATGTATAGAGAATATAAATACACCTCATAATTTTAATTATTATTCTGATTAAGAAGTTGGTCCAATCCATTTTATATTTATGTTAAATTATTTATAATCATAAATTAGTTTAAACTCCTCTACAGGACAATGAAACACTAATCTACGTTTAAAAAACTGGTGCAACAAAACTATGGTCTCAGTATGGTTTAAGCTTAACTTGCTTATAATTAATACGCCAAGTTCATTATGAGAGAATTTAGTTAATGAATATTTTTTCTCATTATAGACTTAAGTATGTACTAGTACCTGAAATGTTGCTCTAAAAAAATATAAATAGAGTTTCCAGTCAAAATACAATGGGAAGATTCCAGTCACTAAACCTTGAGTTTCTAAACTACTAGCACACAAGTTACCAGTTGTAGTTTATTGTGAAACCTCCACTGGTAAGTTCTTAGCTGATATTTTAAGAACTCAAGGCTTTGTGATTAAACTCTTCCAATTTTATTCTAATGATTATTATGTCTCTTATGGAGTTTTTGCTCTTATATATAATTAGAGCTTTTAGTTTTAATTTATATAATCAGAACCTCCTCTAAAAACTTTATCAGTAGTTTATCTAGATTATTGATATTATTTAATATTAAATACCCTTTGGGAATAGCATAAGTATTGTTGAAACTGGCGTAGCTTCATTTATGCTTCGGGATGAAAAGAAAGAATTTGTCAAAAAAAAATTTTCGCCTATTTTCAGTTGAGCTCGGACAAAGATGAGGTCAGTTGGAAGTAGTGAGAGGATCATTTATATAATCGCTTGTCAAACGAACACATGCTACAGCTTGGCACTAGTTTAAATTAGACTACATACCTTGCATCAATTTCAATTTCATTTTCAAATTTTGTTTTTAAGTTCACCAAAACTCACTAAATACAAATAATATTCAGGCTTCAAGCTATTTTTCCACTGCAGATTTCAAAATTAGCACATTAATCATCTACAGGAAACTTTATAGTTATTAAAAATTATACATGAAAAATTAATTTTTATTAAACCCAATTTCAATTTTATTTTATTTTTTTAAATGCTGTTTCACCCTCACACATTGTAGTTAAATTGTAGGAGCATGAGCTAAATTTTTAATATTAATTTTTATAGTCTTAAAAAGTAAAATTATAAAAATATATATATATAATATATAATTTTTATTTAGATTTTAAAAATATGCAATTATCAAAATAATGATTATATTAGTATTTGAATGTATTTTCCTAATGCCATGAAGAACTGGATTATAAAGAACTTATTTCAGTACTATGCTAACAAAAAATTATTAATTAGCTTATTGGCATCCTAAAAAATATATTTTTTGAATTAATTTTGTTTTAGTGCTTTAATAGAGTTTGAGTTCATCAAAAATTATTCAATTAAGTTTAGTTTGAACTTAATAAAAAAATCCTAATTTCTATTTTTTTGTTTTTTATCGACCAGTCGCCATCTGAAAAAGTAAGACTCGATAGAAGTCGTTTTTCTAACTATTTCATGTTGGTTATAGATTTCCATAAATCTTCATGATGGATAATGATGAAATATTCACACCGTCAGGGTGAAGATGAAACAGTTTGAGATCGTGCTCTTCAAGAATTTCACATATTGATAACACTCCCCAATCTTCATGAATCCTTTCACATCTGACACAGCCCCTCATAGTCTTACCGACTATTCTCCTGAGAAATATCACTTTGGCCGATATAATTCTACTTACATACTTATCGAGGATTGTCCAGCTTTCAGGGAAGAATACAGATTTAAATGGACAAAGTTTGGCCAATCTTCTTACTTACCTATAATTATGTTTTTGATAGTAAAATTCATTAGCCTTTATCAATTGATTTAAAATCTCCTAATCTATTTTACCATCATTGCACTCGGAATCCTCCATGCCCATTGTGAAGCTAGGAAAACCCATGTGATTTCCAGACGTGAACCAATAGTTGGTACTTCTTAGGGTTGCCCTTTTGGGATCATCTTACCTTGCTGGTGCTATTCTCATGTTGTATCTTGGAGGATCCTGTTCCATTTGCTTGGGGCTTAATCGATCCTTACTTGGAGGTTCTCCAGTAGATCTTCCAGACTTTCCCTCTTCTTCTCAAGTCGGTAATAGTCTTCCTACTGGAGGAGGTTGATAGGTATTCCCCCTGCAACAACGGATGTACCTGCTTCACTTTTGCCATGAAACATTGTTCTATATACCTAAGTGACTTGCAGCAGAACCATCTACTGGACTGTCGCCAACCCACTCTTCTGCCTGTGACCCCATGTAGTGGATGTATATCTCAAGATGCCCACCACCACTACTTTATATCGTCAATTTTGTAAGGTATCTGAGATTTCATAATGTGCCCCCAATTCAATTCAACTTTCTCCTAATCCCTTATGCCAAGGTACATGACAACCTGGGATGTACTCTGTTTCCTTGTATCCTGAGAGTAATAGGGTGGGCCTTGCAATTCATATGACATTGGTTTTAGTTGAATTTATTTGTAATCCTCTTAACTGTAATTATTTATGGTATTCAATTAAAGATGGCTGTAGAGCCTCCTAGGAGTCAACTATGAAACCTGAGTACACTCTGGAATTAAATTCCAATATTTCACACACAGTTTTGAGATTCTACTTTACACACCTCCCAATCTCATTGGTAAGAAGAGTAAAAAGTAGAGAGCTAAGACGATCACCCTGCTTTACGCTGTAAAAGTGGAAAGATTGTCTTGGTTGTTCCTTGAGTATTACAACACCCTTTGGATTTTGGTTTACAGTTCAGGGTTACTGGGCAGATGTAGTGAAGGCTATCTATCTAGGAGTTCTGGATCCTGTTACAAGTTAGGAACCCGTTGTTTCTGGGCAAAGGGCTTCCACCACTGGGCCAATCACCTGTATAGAGTATAATTGATTCAAAGCAATTAATGCAGCCTCCTATTTAGACAGCGAATTATATAATTTAAATATTTACAATCAGAATATATTCTTGTATGTAAGAATATGCAGCATTAAATACATCTGAAGATGAAAAGAAGGTATAATTCAATGAAGTCCAAATTATCGAGAGATTGATAAATGTACTAGCAGGAGGAATTAATTTGAAAGTGGCAAAACAATAAGTCCTAAAGAGCATTGAATTAATCAATAAAGGATGATTGAGGCTGTGAGGGTTTCTTGAATTTCTCATAAATATATAAACAATCCTATCCTATTTTGAATCACTCATTTGTTTTCTGATCAAACAGGGTTGCCTAAATTTAGTCAGGATAAATCTTTATTAATAATATACCAAGGTCCATAGTCTCTATAGTTTTAAATGTAATGAATGTTGTTGTCTAAACTTATATTCAACATAGAGGAATATAGCTTAAATTTTTATTTTTTTTTCTTCTTGGCTTTTATCATCTATATTTTTTTATATCTAATCGATAATAGTTAATAATTAAAGTTATCAAAAATTGGTATAATATCCAAGCTTGGGAATCCCTGCATTATAGAGATTAGTAGTTGCTTTAAAGAGCTTTCTATCTCTGTAGTTTCTTTTCAGAATTGTCATCCATTATTTAAATATTTCATTTAAACTGATTTTTATTTTATTTATTTAGGACAGGTATCTTGATTTATATTCATTTATGAACAGGTTCTGTGACATTACACTAATAGTTCACTCCTTATAAAAACTTGAGAAAATTCCACCATCATAAACTGCAAATTGTATGATTATATAACTAAAACTAAACCTATGTATACTATGTATCATATTCATATAATTAATTTGAATTTGTTTGCTTGGGTAGTGTTTCTTCAAGTAATCTTCTTATCACATATATCTTCAGAAAATTTACTTGTATAGTAGGAGCCATAAATTGGAGATGGGCCAAATTGTAACTCAATCCTTTGAATAGCAGGACTCTCCTGCGTAAAACTAACCTGTGAAAATCTGTCCATCAGAAATCACAAACAAACCTAATTCCTATTTGAGTTTTAGAATATAAAATATTTTCACTTGAATAAAATACATTTTATTCTAATTATTTAATGCTTTGTCTATGAAATAATAAAGACTATATACAACAAATAAAACAGTACTAGCAGTACACCTGGGGTATATTCAGGCATGTGAGGACAACTTTGCAGTTACTTGAGTGAACAAATGTTCCTACTTAGAAAAACCTAGATTAAGGTTTTTTATAAATACTTAACAGTCTTCCATATACCTCTTTAAAACTAAAACCATAGTGGCATCAAATGATTTGAAAAGTTCTGTATCTCATTGAGACACTGAGCCACTAATTTATTTATTTTTATTATTTATTGTTTTTTCCACCTGATATTAGGATATTTCTGATCACCTATAGGTCATTATTTTTTTTATAGCAGTCATTACATATTTTTGAACAAGATTTCAATATATTCATTTATTTCAGTATTATTTTACAAAATAGTACTGAATATTATAATTACACAGTTTCCCTGATTCATTAAAATATAATATAAATTATAAGTTTTATAATGCTATGTTAGATCCATTTTAAATTTATTAATGCATGAATCCGGTTGCTGTATATAATAAGGCTTGCGTTTGTTAGTTGCCTATTTATGATATATACAATTTATTAATATTTAGGTACAAATATCCCGTAAGTATAGAACCATATGTCTATATTTTTGAAGTTTTTATACTTGTTGTTTATTAAAGTAATGAAAATTTTGTGAATTTGAAATTGCAAAGTCAGTTACAAACTTCCGTATTTGTTTTGTCTATTATGAAGTTTGGCTCAGCTAATTATCTTATTCTGCTATTCCAATTTGATTTGATTTTTTCACTTAACCCATTCTTGTGATATCTCCATCTATTATCTTTCTCCTCTATTAGGTCTCTTTTATGAGTTGTTTTAATATCCTTTCTTCAGATATCCATAGTATATCACCTCAAATCTATCATTTTTTCTATTATTTTAAAGAGGGTGTATTTCTCTTCTTGATCCTCATTTCAAAACACAGGAGCCAGACTCAGTCCCAGGAGATGATTAGTCATACATCATGGATCATATATGGTACATGCAGAAAGGTATGATATGAAAGATATTATTCACAATACAATCATCTAAGCCAACCTTGAGGTTAAACCAGCTAAAGCCATTGAAGGGACACAAGTTAGAATGGTTGAGGATATTCTCCAGATAGATCTGAACTGAATCACAAGAACAACCTATGATAATGCAGCTAAAAAAATCCATACAAATCTGGTAGTCTGAGAACATTGATTATTTATTAATGTCCTATAATATATTAACCTTCTGAAAAGGGAACCAGCTGCTTAGTAAAGTTCAAGACCAAGAAATAAGATATCAGATATAATTCAAGAATCTAAATGAGTGTAAAGAGTTGTTATCCATTAGCAACAATTGAGGGAAACTGACTTTGTATTGGTCAGAGTTTTGGAGCCATTTTTATTAACCTTCCTAAGGAAGACTTATAAATATAGTTTTTGAATGCATCTTTTATCTATAGGAAGACCACATGATCTATTACTTTCTTAGCAAAGAATAGCATATCACAGTGGTTATAAAACAACAAATTTGCTGGTAGAAGCAAAAAGAGTAGATTTAAGGAAATCCTTTTGTAAGGACTTCCTTAGTAACATTATAGACATAGCTCTGAGAGCCCTTCAGGACAGCTCTTTCCTGAAACTGTGAAATACTTGTAGTGATTCCATTTTTAGGTCTCAAGATTATTTACTTTAACTAGAATTATTTTTTTTTTAATCCTTCTTTCTCAGTATACAACATTACTGTTTAAAACATTCATAAGTCCTTAGAAATCTTCTCTCGGAAATTTATATATGTCTATTGTTTTAATGATTTTAATCCATTTTTGATAATTTTATGTTGCAATTTCATTTTTCAAAACTTTTTTAGAGAAAAAAATTTATACAAAAATTAATATCTTTATTACTAATCTAAAATTATCAGTTTTTTGAGTTAAAATAACCTTTTTGCAGACTACAACACTGATAGGATTACTGAAGACAGCCCGTCTGTTGAGACTTGTTAGAGTAGCAAGAAAAATTGACAGGTATTCCGAGTATGGAGCAGCTGTTTTATTACTCCTTATGGCTACTTTTGCTCTCATCGCTCATTGGTTAGCCTGTATTTGGTAAGATGTTGGCTGTTTGTAAGAAGTTGCCTCTTTATATAATTCTATTTGCCTTTGTTATGATTATCTTAATACCATTATCATATTTTTTTTAATTAAATATTCTTGTTCAGGTATGCAATAGGAAACGCTGAGCGACCTCATTTAACCAGTAAAGTTGGATGGTTAGATATTTTAGCAAATGATACTCATCAATTTTATCTTCAAAACAACACTGGTGGACCCTCGATAAAGGTATCATATAACTGTAACCATACTAAAACTTTTTAAGTACAAGGGTGATCAAATAAAGGAGTTTTAAATAAATATTGATTTCTCTTCTGTTTTATTATAGATAATAAATAATTTAGTGATTGTAAAAAATAAATAAATTATTAAATATGTATAAAGAATAAACAAAAGTAAACAGGAGATTAATAATGAATTATGTATGTTTTAATAAATTTAGTATTTAGGATTAATTCGGGAGAGATGTAGCCTTAATCATTTTGCTCATGTTGGGAAATAAATGTCTCTATTTTCCTAGTATTTCATCTGTTTTGTTTACCTTCCATTAACCCTTTGTTGTTGTTATTGCTACTTGCTTATATTACTCCCTCTTTTACCTCCCCACCTATACTCAATTCAGTTTTGCTCTGGCATTATCGCAAGGATAAGAATGAATATTTCTCTCACTATTACACTGCTAATGTGGCATATATTTTTTTTTCATTTTACGTTGAGCTCACCTTGACACTTCCTGTGTTTCTTATTTTAAATCATGAACCGAGGCAAGAAAATGTTTGATGTTTTACGAAATTTGGATTCTTCAGCCTCTGATGTAGCTAAAATTTACAATTGTAATTTCAAATTGTATTGAAAATAATCTTAAAGATTTTTGTCATCATCACATCCAATTATTTTTAAAAAAATAGTAGAAATCGTCTACTTGAGATAAGTGCTCATGGGACACCTCTCAGGGGATAAAAAAGTAGGACACTCCTGCCGGGTTAATAAGCATTTCATGATAAGACATCATTTGTGCTGTAAATACATACATATATGGTGCAGCAATTCAACATTGAAGCAGGACCTCCTTCAAAAGACTCTGTCGTACTTCTTTGTTCTGAGCAGCATTTACCCAATTAACTTTATCTAGTAAGTATCTCATATATCTGTGGACCCTATCAAATCCTCTGAGGTTGGATCTCCCTACTCTTTTTTGTTTGATAAAGGACCTATCTCGTCACTGTCTTCAATTCTTGCAACACATCTTATCCTTCTGACCTTTCCAATCATCCCTAAAGAGTATTTAAATTTGTAAATTTCTTTGTTGAAAACCTTAACCTTTTTTGGCCATTTTCTGACTTATACTACTTTACTCTCCTTCTTTGATATGTTCCTGACTATCCTGTCTACATCACATTTTACTAATTTAGGAACATGCAATCTATTCTATCAAATGGCAGAATTATATACTCTCAACTTCAATCAGTGAAAATCTTCTCTCCTTCTAAGCCACCATCACTCTTACAACCAGACTAATTTGCCTTCATTAATTTTAATATTCTGTTATTTTTCAGAATATGTATTATTTTTCACTTAATATCCTTATTTCTATGTTTCAGTCGAGGTACATCACTGCTCTTTATTTCACATTCAGTTCCCTTACTTCGGTTGGTTTCGGGAATGTTGCACCGAACACAGATGCAGAAAAGATTTTTACCATAGCTGTTATGTTAGTGGGATGTAAGTGGAAACTTTAAATATATTTAGGTTTATAGTTGGCTTGTAGATAAATGTATTATGAAAATATTCCATATGCTTGATTTAAAATAAAAAGTTTTGATTTTTCCAAAATTAATATTTATTTACTAATTATTTGTTTAAATATTTCAAGTTGTGCAATTAAATAAGTTTCTATAATCAGGGTCAGATTTACCTAATTGGCCCACTACTAACCTCTGGGCACTCAGTTCTAGGGAGTATACACTGAAATATTTAATTTTAGTTTTGTTCTCTTTATAATTGAAGATTATTTTTTTATTTAGTTATAATAATAAAATTAATGATTAATTTAACCATATATATTTTGTTAGTATATAATATTACACACAGGTTAAGAAAATATTTTTAATTAATAGATAGATATGTTCATTATTTACATTCTAACTGTATAAAATTCAAAACGAATTCTAGGTTTGAACCTAAAATTTGTCATAGCAATTTTAAATATTGAGTAAATTTTTAACTTGCTGGCAATGTTTATTTTCCTGATAATGTATAAAATATAACTTGTTTATTATTATCACTGACATCTTTTTTTTTTTTTTTTTGATAGATTTTTTCTTAGTAGCACTAGGAAAATACATATATTATTCATATAAAGCATAAATTAGGTTAATTTTAATTTGTCAATGATCTATTATCCAATTTATTATCACTTATTTACTGAATTAATCATGAAGATTAAATAAAGAGGAATTTATTTTAATAATAATTTAAGAAAAAAGCTACTGTTCAGTGAGTCATTGTATTATATATGAAGTTGTAAATTATTGTTTCCAATTTAATTAAATAATAATTATAATTTTTTTTCAATCTCATTTCAGCACTTATGTATGCTAGTATATTTGGAAATGTATCAGCAATAATCCAAAGATTGTATTCGGGAACAGCGAGGTATCATACACAAATGTTAAGGGTGCGAGAGTTCATTAGGTTTCATCAAATACCTAATCCGCTTCGCCAAAGACTGGAGGAATACTTTCAGGTAATATTTCAATTAATAAAAGCGCTTAGAAAAAACAATTTGTTGTTTTTTTAGTTTTTATTAGAAAGTTTAAAGTAAAATACTTGTCACTTTGGTAAATATTTGATGTGTGGATTTAGGATGAGATTTGACGTTATTAGTTATATTAGTCTAAGTCAATTAGAAACAATTAGTTGTTTCGATTTAAAAGGCTGCTTAAATATATGAAAATACATGATGGTAACACATTTCACTTTATATTTGTATTTTCATTTTGCCTTATTTAGATACTCCAATTATGCTTGGTAAGCATCAATCTCCTTGATTTTTTATTTATACTTGTCATTTTTTTTTTCCACTTGAAAAGATTAAAAATTTATCAAATAGGTAAATCAATTTGTACTTTATAAAATAATTATTCTAATTTAATACATTATTTAATTTAATATCATTAGGTTCAACAACATAATAAAAATTTGTATACTGCATGACAGAAAGAAAAATAATAATGCATTAGAACAAACTCCGACAGGTTTTCCTTCAGGGAGTTTTATCCCAGTATATATATTGTCTAAAACAATAACGAGACTAACAGTCATAGAAGGATACTGGGAAAGATTTTGTGACATACTTCACTAAAAAGAAGACAAAATCAGGAATACTACACACAACACTCGAACTACTAATCACAACTGAACATTACAAGGAGGCATATAAAGTTCTTTGTTAGTCTCCAAAAAACCTTTTGAGGATTTCAACACCAACTAGGAAGCCACAGGGATGACAAAACAAGGACTAATCTATATATTAGTAACTGTTCATACAACTAGTAAGCCTTAATTCTCTCATTCACAAACATTCTCTATGCTAGAAACCCCTTAAATTGTATGATTTACAGAAAAAACTGCAACCTATCTATCTTCAGAGATATCATCTCATAATAATGATATAAGGGGTTGGAAGAAAAATATCTAGTGGGGCCACTCACACAACTTTCATTTTCACTTTGGCTGGAAAATTTAAGACCAAAATGGTGTGATGCATTTTTACTGTCAGTCCAGTTAGAATTTTTTTTTTTCATTTACATTATTAGACAATTTATCTTTCAAATGAACATCTGGAAGGTTGCAGAAAATTTATACTTTTTGAATTATTCAAAAGAATAATAAAAGTTAACATATAACTGTAACTTAACTCATACAACTGATTCAATTCAAATGATTTTTTTTTTTCGTTTGTTAAGAATTTGATTACTTTTCAAATTATCTTCTCATCAAAAAATATTTTCCTGCTTTTTCTCAGGGAATTATTCTACATAAGAAAAGGTAAAGAGTTTTAAAGAGAAAAGTACAGGTAAGTTTCATCAAAATCATTGGAACTGTTTATGCGCTGAAATATGTGGAAAAACAGGTTTACTTCTAGAGTGCCCAATTTGGTTCACAGCCATCATGGGCCAAAATTCTACAAAAAAAAAATCTAAAAATTCAGCATGCCTGATCGAGATAGCACAAACCAATGGCTAAAAATACAGTTTTTGAACAAGGGAGTTCTGGTATACATAGATCCATTGAAAACAACATCAAAAATTTTACACGATTAAAATATTTTCCTTATAGATAGTAGCAATAGGAAACCTTAAAAAACTTACATTTTTCAAATTCATGCAAAATAATAAATAAAATAAAGTTAATTGAAACCAATTTTATTTATATAATCTGATCGACTATACTCATTTTCTTTCCTTTTTTTCTGATTCATCATTTCTACAATTTTAAGCAGCTTAAATTGTACATTTTGTTTAGAATTAGCCTGATAGATACAATAAAAATGATAGATATTATATTTTTACCTACCTTATAGGCTAGTAGTTGTTCGGATGTAAGATAGTTAGATACGTTGTCTGTAGTATAATTAAGTATAGGTGACTTTGTGTATTGTGTGTAGCATGCATGGACTTACACTAATGGAATAGATATGAACAGCGTGCTGAAAGGATTTCCTGAGTGCCTTCAGGCAGATATTTGTCTGCATCTCAACAGAAATTTACTCACATCCTGTACAGCGTTTGATGGGGCTTCTCCAGGATGTTTAAGGTCAGAAATCTCAACAAATAAACTTTCAAATTAACACTGTAGAAAAAATAATTTTAAAAAAATTAATTAAATTTTAAAAAAATATATATAGTCAACTCTCGATAATTCAAATTGAAAGAAAATTACAAATCGCTTAGAATTATACTCAATATTTGTATACAAACAGTACATCTCAAACTAACATTAAAAAAAGACTAATCAGTTTTGTATATCTGGGTACCTGGTCAAGCTAAGGATTAAGGTTTTAATTATTCAATCTCGACTAGAACAACGATTAGTCAGGTAGATTAGGCTCATGCTTCATCTTTATCTGTTCTCTTTTGTACCTCCCAGCATGGAGATGGTTTGGTGAAAATGAGTCAAACATCATTATTCTGAGCCAGGGCCTTCTTGATGTTCATACTCTTGCACTTTTTCATTTATAGCTTGTTGATGTGTTCCATCCATAATAGTCTGGGTCTGCCTCCAGCATGACGTCTAGTAGGCCTGGATTCAAAGAACCTCTGTGAATTCCATTCTTCATTCTGCAAGATGACACAGCCACTTCAGCTGCCACTTTTCAACAATATACTTGAAGGCAGGCACTCCAAAGTTCTCTACCTCTCCCTCATCCCTTCATTTCTGATTTGCTTTCTCCTTGTTTAACCTGTCACTTTCTAGAGATACTTCATTTCAGCACCTGTAACTCTACTCCAGTGCATTTCCAGCGGGATCCAACTTTTATTTCTGTAAAGAAGGATAGATACATAGATCTTCAACAGACCTTACAGATGTAATTTCAATATACTTTCTGTCTCCTTTTTAATTACCAGAGTGCTTTAAAGCTGATAATAAACACTATTTGCCTTTTTATTTCTGTAGGAAAGCTCTTGATAATTTTTCCATTCATGCTGTTTTGAGATAGATTCACTCACTGGCACTTTCTAGTTTTGAACTATCAAATTATATTCTTCATGATCATTGTGCATCATTGTACTTTATTTGCATTCAGTGTGATGCCCTTTCTTTTTAAGTTAGTCACTCAGTCCATATTTGCTGATTACTTTTATTAGAGTCAATGAAAACCAAACCTTGAGCTAGAATTATCCTTATATTCTATTTTCTTATCATTGTCCATGTCATCCTTCTGAACTTGTTTGTCTTCTTTACTCACATTGAGATGTAATACTTTATATGATACAACGTTATTGGTATGCTACTGCTTCACAGAGAAATGATTTTCAAAATTTTCTGTGTTATGTAATGTTGAAAAAGAGTAAAAATTCAAATAAAAAAGTAAATAAGAGTTATGGTAATGATAAGACTTGACAGACACTATACTATAACTAGGAGAATGGTTTGATTTTTAAAAATTAAATTTATGAATGTTAAATTTGTCTGATAGAGATAATATTGTTAATATTTTTGGATTACTCTAAATTTCTGTTCTTCTATTATTGTGTATAAATTATCATACAGTTTGAATTATCGTGATTTAATTGTATATTTAATTACAGCAAAAGAAATTATGACTTCATAACTAGAATTTTTTTTTAACTTAGGAACAAGAATTGTAATCGTTCAAAAAAGATTTAATAGGGTGATTTATTTTTAAACAAAACTAAATTTTATTCGGTCTCTGAATCAATTACCAATATTAAAATTGATTTTTATGTAACTTTTTATGGCTTTATTCTCCTTCCATTTGTTTTTAATTTTCAGAGGAACATTGTTTTCCAATTTTTATCATTATTTATTATGTATGTAGTTGGTCCTGCATAATTTATTGACTGTTATGTCGATTATTGAAAGTATTTAATAAGTATCAATTACTATCAATTAATTATAGCAGCATGAACTAATGAACTTGGTGATAGAATAATTCTTCATTGTAATGCTGAGTTAAAAGAAACCTATTTAAAAAATTGGATAAAGCTATAAAATTATCAAATCCCTTTGAATCAAGTAAAGAAAGTAAACCCTTCATTTGGCCAGTATGTTTCAAGTGTAAAATAGAAAATCATTTTGTCAAGTGTCTTACCAACCTCTCTGCCATAATGTAAAAGCAGTGGAACTCACTGGTAGTGATCAGGATGGACTACACAGAGAGCCTAAACAGAAGTCAAACATACAGCAGTCACAGAACATTATGTAGATATATACTATAATTGTGAAAGATTTAAAGAAAGTAACTGATCAACAAATGGATCTGATCTCAGTAACTGACTGTTATAGAAAGAATACATTCATTCTCAGTGAAATCACTAATGAATTTAACATTATAAGTGTAAATAAAGGTGAAATAATTCATGTTGCTAGTGCTACCTCTAAAAATATTTTCTTTGGCATTCAGTAAGTGAAAATTTAATGATGTTAAAACAATTAAAAGTGCTAATTATTTAATAAGTATCAATTACTATTGATCAATTATACCGTGTGAATCAATGCGGTCACATGAATTAATTGTAACCATATGATAGAACAATTTTATAATGTAATACTGAAAGAAAATATACCTATTTTAAAAACCATCATTGTCTAAAAGTAAAAACTATAACAATCATGATTACGTAGAGGTGTTCTAGTGGGAAGCTTCAACAAAATACTCCACCCACCTTTGAACTTTTAATCTTCTTAACTTAGGATATTGGCTGATTTATTTATCTACAACTAATTCATGATTCTTCTTTCTCCTTGAAATCTTCAATGGAGGATCCTATCTTGCTTTAGTTATCTTGTGAAGCATTTCTCTTTTAAATCTCTCCATCTTTCTTTATTTTGTACTTGTAAGAGAGTAAATATCGCAATGTTAAATCAGAATAGATCAAAATACAACATGCACCATCTGCTTAAGCTTTCTTGAAATTAAAATATTCATTAATAGGAGAAATAAGCTCTTTCAATACTAGTTATTGAGATTTTTTCCTCAAAACTATGAATCATTCTCTCAAAATTTTAACTTTTCATTAAAATTCAAATTGAACAGCAGCAATAAATAGTATTGACTTATTATTAATCTCTTCAGGATTATAACAAAAAAGAAATTAATGAACGATTGAAATTCATCACTTTTACTTTTTAAAATAGATATTAACCAATGAATCAACAAATATACATAAGTTATAAATATAATATTTTTTTTTTGAAGTTGAGAGTCTGATTTCTTTTGTTGCTAGGTTATTTTACTAGTCACATTTGCATGTATGTATATATATCAAACTGTGAGTGGCAGTTGTTTTATATATGTGTGTATACTACTGCATGTATGTACTAAACGTTTTATATATACAATATTATATACTTTTCATTCCAATCCAAATAAAAAAAAAATCACATTTCTACTATTTTTTTTTCCTTTATTTCAGAAAATTATTAAAATTTCAAACTAACTATTTTTGTTTTAGGGCCTTATCACTGAAGTTTAAAACAACACATGCGCCACCTGGAGATACTTTAGTGCATAAAGGGGATGTTTTGACTTCACTTTACTTCATATCAAGAGGGTCGATAGAGATTCTCAAAGACGATTTAGTCATGGCGATACTCAGTCAGTATTAATTTATTACATTTTATTTATTCATTATTTTACTTTATTTTGTAATTTATATTATTTTAATAATTTACCAATATTAAAAAGAAAGTAATAAATTTGTTAAAAATTTTCTATACTTAGTGTGATTCTAGGATTG
>NW_027112354.1:0-2268 GCF_000696795.3 Halyomorpha halys | reverse complement strand
TATATAAACGTTCATTAAAAATAACTGTTAAAAAGTATAATAACTGTTAGTTAAATATCAAATATCACTTGTTGCTACTGGCACTTGTGGAAGTAAATTATTATTTTAGGGTGATTGAACTTCCACATGAGAAGTAATTTGTAACTGGTAAAATCTATAAATGTACATTAAAAGTAACATTTAAAAATTGTAGTAACTATAATTTAACCAAATGTTACTAGATGTTACTAGTATTTTTGGAAGAACTTAAGTATTTTGGGGTTATTGTACTTCCATATAAGAAGTAATTTCTAATGTGGAAAATCTGGAAAATTTTACTTAATGTTTAATATTTACAAACAGTTATATATTTAAAAAAATCAAAATTTATTTGAATTATTCTTTGTATGTGCTTTGGTATAGTAATTTCATAGCACTAAATTATTTTTCTCTATATTCTTAAGTGGCCGAGAAATCACTGTATGAAATTTCTAATTGGGCGCCATTTTTAAACAAAATGACGTATGCTAATGTAGAGTTACAAGGTTCATCCTGGGATTATCTTTAACCTTAGTACCAAATCTAAAAATATCACCTCACTAGTCTCAAAGAAAAATCACAGATTTTTTTTCTGGGGGAATTTGGTATAATGATTTCATATCACTATATATTTTTCAAGGCATATTAAATCTGATATTTAGGTATATTAAATCTCTAATTGGCCATAATTTTCACACAAAATGGTGGATGGAAATGTCAAGAGTACCAACTTGAGGTAACCTTTGACTTTAATACCAACATTTAAAAAATTAGCACAGTAGTCGCACTACATGCCTGTAAATGTAAAATCTAAAATTTTGAGGATCGGTTAATTTTTTTTTCTTTATCAGTTACGAGGGTTAATTAATTTTTTATATTTATTATTGAGAATAATAAATATAAAAAATATTTGAAACAAAATTGATATTAAATATTAATTTCTTAGGATGACAGATCTTTGATATAATATGTAATTTAATAATAATTGTTTAAAAAATTAAACATTTTTTTTTAGATAAATACTACCCTTAGCTTACTATTCTGTATTCTGTATGCAACTTTAAATACTTTTTCAACCAATTTCATGTTAATTTTTTACTTTTAGGTAAGGATGATATTTTTGGAGAAAATCCTTGTGCTCATACCACGATAGGTAAATCTAAGTGTAATGTACGTGCTCTTACCTATTGTGACCTTCATAAAATTCATCGTGATGATTTGTTGGATGTATTAGAACTTTACCCTGAATTTTATCAGTCTTTTACAACTAATTTAGAAATAACCTTTTATCTTCGAGATGTAAGTAGATTGAACAACTTTGTATATCTATTAAAGATTAATTTTGATAGTTACAATTTTTTTTTAGGAAGAGCAAGCTGGAGTCGACCCATGGGCTAGTCGTCAAACTAGAAAAGTCACTTCAAGAACGAATTCTCAGGACTTGGGAACGGGTGAAGTGGGCGGAGGTGGTAACTTTGATATGGATTTTCGAAGGAATTATTATCGTCCTCCTATGAGATTGAGCATGGAAAGAGCTACTTCTTTTGATGATGAGGGAATGTAAGAATAACAATTCATTTTCTATTATATAAAAAAAATTAAATTTTCACCATAATCTTTACTTTTCTCCATTCAAGGGAGAGGTATCCTGGTCATGGAATTTTGGAATTTTCGACAGACAAAGCCGGTCAGGATGTTACTCCGATGAACCTTCAATTCAAAGATAGCAATGAACGTTCTCAAGGGATGAATTCAATAACTGGTATACATAAAAATGAATTTATTAATACAAATTCTAGCTAAGCATTTCTATTCTATTCCTGCATGAGAAATTTAAATCCTCTTTTAGTTTCAAGAATTGAATGAATATTAAAGGGACTAAAACTCCAAAATATTTATGAAATATTTACATTAAATGTATTGTGATATGGGCATGTCTAGAATGAATATACCCCTACAAAATATTAACATTTTATTTGTATTATATTATTCATAATTGGAAATAGAAGTAGCAATTTCAAGTCAAATATATATATGGACTGTAGTTATGCAACTAAGATCCACCCAATTAAATAGGTTAGGTTAGTTTAATTATTTTTTAAGGGATCAAAGTGGGCAATTCTGATGTGGAAGAGAGTTATCCTACCAACCACATTTAATCAGCAACCTCTAAGGTATTCTCCTTGAATCCCTGCTGGGTGCTAGTCACAACCTCTGTGAAGTTGGCCCCCCATCCTTGAAAAATTTCAA